>NC_139944.1:54279326-54514326 GCF_963454915.1 Gymnoscopelus microlampas | reverse complement strand
ATTGATAAATGAGGGCACTGCGTACACTGGGGTCACTTTCACACCATCTGTTCAACCGTTAGATGATCATGTCAAGTTATGGCTTATTCGAATTACAGACGTTATTGCAGTTGAATTACTTTTAATACATAATTGTACATTTCTACACAGTTATGGTGAAAAAGGAAAAATGCTGCTAAGATAATCAATAGGCCTGATATCCTTTATATATTGCATTAACATATTTTAACATTAGATACTTAATATATAAATGAGTCCTATACAATCAGAAACAATGTGACTGGTGAGAATAAATGCATGAACAGAAGTCCTGTGAAAGATAAAAAGGATCACATCATCTGTGATCTGCTTGTTCAGACTTGTCTGATCATCGATTGGTCTCCCCTGCAGAGGAAATGGAGGAGCTTAGCAACACTTGGGTCTAATGCTAATGCTAACAACACGACTCTCGTCTGCTGTTTTGTTTACGTTTCGTAACCCTGGTGATTATTTATCTGCACTAAACGGTGAGTCGATAATAATGTGTATTTATTTATTGCTGCTCCCCGTTACGCTTTGATTTGGTTTATTTATCAAAGCTAGCAGCTACCGCTAGCATAGCTAGCTTCTGCTAGCTATAGTAGTGGTAGCTGCTAGCTTTGATATAACCAGCTACCCCTAGCATAGCTAGCAGAAGCTAGCTATGCTAGCGGTAGCTGCTAGCTTTGATAAATAAACCAAATCAAAGCTTAATGTCACACTTTATCATCATCTTCTATTCTACTGCACTGAGCAGCAAACACACATTTAGACCAGTTGTCTGAATGTTAAGGCTTTTACTTTGATAGGAATGTTTACAGCTAGCATCGTTAGCACAACAATGCTAGCTTTATAATGTGTTATCAGAGTCATAATGTTTGTATGGGTGGATTCCATCAACACACTATGTTGTCATCAAGCTGTCATAATGTTGTTTTTATGGAAAGTAGCATAATTGTAAATATTGGTCGTTGCAGGTTGTGTTTTTTGGACTTTAATTGTTTCTGAAGTTTAGTTGTTTATCTGGACTTGTTTCATAATGTTTAAACTTTTTATTTCATTGATTGCATACTTTATTAACAGTTTGCAGTTTTTAAATACATGTTTGCCAATTTAACATGTATTTGTTATACAAAGTTTTCAAGATTTGTTTTGAAATAAGCAGATCTACAAGCTCTCAACTCAACTTGAAATTAGTGACAAAACAGTCTTTTTATTGATTGATTGAATACTTTATTTAGAAGTTTGCAGGAAAAAAAGCACATGGAAATACAGTTCACAATACAAGGTCAACTAAATAGGATCGAAAAAGCCCAGAAAAGATGCTTGTTTCAAATGGTGTCCTCATTTACTCAAAGTCATATGTAGAATATTCAAATGGACCACGTATTTTAGTTTTATTATTATTATTTATGTAAGATTCATACTTTAATACAGTGGTTCTCAACCTTTTCAGGCCCACCAAATAATCATATTTGAACTGGGACCCCCCACCCTGACAAGCACTTAGCATTGTAGGCATTAAATGTAGTTTAACTCGGTTCCACAGATAAATATGCGAGGCATTTAGAGCATGTAGATTGGCTATTTTTTTTTTTTGCCTCTTTCCTAGTTAATATTTGACAATTTGGCCAATGTTTGACCATTTTTATAGTATAATTTGTTCATTACTTTTAAAACAGTAATGGTCAAAAGTAATCAATGTGTAGATACCCTGTATACACTTATGCTGTATGTTGGTTTGTTTACTGTTGAGTGAGAAAACAATGTTGCACATTAAGCTAGTCACCCCCCCCCCCCCCCCCCCAAACGATTGGTTTATCTTTAACCTGTTTAAGAAAAAAGAAAATAATAGGGGAATATACAAAAAAAAAACAAGAGACATAGTATATTTGGGATGGCTCAGGGTAGAAGACGGGGTTAAGCAATATAAATGGGTGAATAGATGTGATGGCATTCACTGCCGACAGTTTTATTTCTTCTTTTTTCTCTTTTTCTACTTTGTACATGTATACTACACTACATGATGTAGTGTTTTATATTTGTCTCCGCCAGGCCAAAAGGCTATGTTTTGCGCCCTGTCTGTCTTTCCGTCCATCCGTCCGTCCGTGTGTGGTTCTGTCTGTGAACAGCTTATCTCCGGCACCGTTGGCTTAATCACAGTGAAACTCCCTGGATGCCAGAGCAGAACCTCTGCCCCAAATGTTCCACATGGGGCTGTTATAGCTCGACCACCAGGAGGCCGATTTTTGACATTACTCCTACAGATTTTGCCCAAACATCACATAAATCGGTACACAGTATCTCTATAGTCATTAAACAGAACTGGTCTTTCAGATTTTTCATGTTACATCCTGATTGGCTAAGATTGTCTTCCAAAGTTTGCAGGAGTGCTCCGTTTTGAACAAAATGCCTCAAATCATGAACACAGCATGCGATTTCTGTGAAATATTGCACGCTCATTCCCACTAGGCCGAGGAAGACATGCCACTTGAACATTTTCAAATTAGCCTCATGGTGGCGCTATAACAGGCCGATTTGTGTTTTTAGCTATGACTGCACCAATCTATGTAAAACTTTGTATGCGCACTCCCTTTTCCACCTTCTACCACCAGACGGATCCGTCCGATTTTTCATATTGAATATTCTATCCTGATTGGCGAATTCCGAACATTGCTGAACCACAATAACCTACCTGACCTGGCGGAGACCTGTGCTCCGAGGAGCATTTTTCTAGTTGTTGATAATATTGTATTTTGGTGTTTTTTTATGCTATGTTGATGAATTGAATACATAGGACCACAGTGGAAACAAGTCCCCAGGACCTTTTGTCTCCACCAGGCCGAAAGGCATGGCCGAGAGCACTTTCTCTAGTTTGTGTTATCCTTTTAGCTCAAATGTCTGACTGTACCTCCTGCTGTTTACATTTCTGTCTAAGTATTCAATCAATCAAAAAAACTGTACTTGTGGAAAGAAAATGGACATCAAATGAAACATTGTAATCGTAGGCTACCTGTGTACATTTCTGATGCTACATTCTCTATGAAGCTGCCAAAGAGAAAGGCAGCAAGCGTATTGAAGTCTCCTCTTTTCAGGGCGTAACATTCTCAGCTGGTTGACAAGATGGAAGGAGCTGCATGGATGCATTCGGGGGCTGTGGAGACCAGAGAGACTGGCCTGGAGACGTTCACAGGGGGAGGAGGAGGAGGAGGAGGAGGAGAACATATTAGCACCCCCCATGGCCTGGAGGATCACAGTGATGGGAAAGTGTCTGGACATCCCAGTGAAACAGAGGTTAGTGGATTCAATGTGATCTCCTTCCTTTTGAAAAGGTTCACCTAGAATGACATGACCAACATAGCCTGGACGCCAGGTTGAAAGTCTTCAGTGTATTGTGCAACTACATTTATTTTAATGATGATATAACCATAGTCTAAATGGAATAATCGTGTGTGTGTGTGTGTGTGTGTGTGTGTGTGTGTGTGTGTGTGTGTGTGTGTGTGTGTGTGTGTGTGTGTGTGTGTGTGTGTGTGTGTGTGTGTGTGTGTGTGTGTGTGTGTGTGTGTGTGTGTCCAGAGAAGTGTCTGTATTATAGATAGCCTGCACCTTTGACACTAGCCTAGAGGAAACTTTTATATCCAAGGTAATTTAATCACTCCTACATACCAACCACTCCTACATACCATCTCAGAGCTGGGCTATAGGTACAGACTATTTGTTTTTATATTTAGCAGCCTAGGACATTATACCCACAGACTGGTTGTTAGAGGGTTTCAACAACTTGCTGCCCAAAAAGGAGGCAAAAAGGCTGTCAAAGTACTGAGCTGTCAAGGGGCACGGTGGCGCAGTCGGTAGCGCTGTCGCCTCACAGCTAGAAGGTCCTGGGTTCGATTCCCGCCGTGGACGCTGGGGGCGTGTCTTCTCCTCCGCGTCACCTGCACCCATACCCTAGGTGGGGTTGGCGTAAGGGCCCACTCTGTGTGCAGTTTGCATGCACCACAACGATATATATATAGCCCGATTTCAACAGAGAAACTCGTGAAATGCTTAACAATCTGTTTACTCGCCGACCATTTCAAATGTCGGGCAGTGTGTAGGGGCCCTTACACCCACAAGTCAGTCTGTCTCTCCACGTTCAACCTCACTTCATTCTCATTCGCTACAATGTAACTCACACACGCCTTCATTCCCACAATGCATCTCAGGAGGTCTTTTTTAAGAAGACCAACATCTCTGTTCATTCTACATGCTCATCATTGTTTTTGATTGATTGAATGAATACTTTATTAACAGTTTGCAAAGAAAAGCACAGTAAAGTACAGTTCAATACTAAGAGGATTAAACCCAACAAAGCACTATGGCTTGTTTCCATTGAGGTCCACCTCCCCGGCCTCCTCCCTGTGGCATTTAGTTTCCATATTAATGTATGATTCTGTGGATTGTACTGTGATCTGTGGTATCTTAACTGTTCATTGAAAGGTTCAATGTTATGTTAATTTAATAACTATTTTAGGCTCTGCTTCAGGGGCTTTGTGATCTCAGATTCTGTGTCATGCTTGTATAGGTAATTATAGAATCACAGGAGCAGAGTCGCACTGCCAAACTGAATGCAATAACGTTGCAATAAATGCAGTAAAATAGCAGTGTTTGTGTGTGTGTGTGTGTGTGTGTGTTTGTGTGTGTGTGTGTGTGTGTACTGTATAAAGCAGATGTCTACCAGTGATGTCCAACTACCAGCCCTGAGTCAGGACCTGAGCTCTGCTGCCCCCTGGAGGACTGCTGTCTGCATGACTCCCATCTACTGCACTGACTCTGAGACAGGCTGTGAGTCTCTCACACGCGCACACACACACACACACACACACACACACACACACACACACACACACACACACACACACACACACACACACACACACACACACACACACACACACACACACACACACACACACACACACACACTGTTTCAAGCCCCGTAAAGTTGAATCCAGACTTTGTGAAGAGCAGAGTACATCCAAGGAGGTCTTTTAACAAAATAAATACAAGTGAAATAGAGAATTCTATTTATTATTACATTTTCTTAAAAACCTTTATTCAAAAATTACAAAAACATATGTTGCTATATACTGTACATGGTAACAACATCCCCAAAAGGGGTTCCCGTCTTTAAAGGTATAGTTACAAATAGGGGTTCCCGCCCTAAATGGGTTAAACACATTTCTGCCTCGCTGTCACAAGTTGAGGATAATGTCCATGTATATGACAGACTGAGCACTATGGTGTAACGTATACAAGTGATCAGAACTTGATCGGGCTGAATTTGATCATTAACGATCAACATTATAAAGTCTGACCAGATCCATAGTTTCACATTGGAATGGAGATGCTTTACTCCGTGCCGATTAGGCTTTACACTGAGTTTTATGAGCTTAGTAAACCTTTTCATAAAGACTTTTTCTTTTTCAATCACTAGTTTCAAGTCTGGGTATACTTGTGATTGGGTTCTACACTGGTTGCAGTCAGTTGAAATCTTTTTTTTTTCACACAGCATGATGTGTGTTTTTATAAATGATCGTCCCATTCATTTTTAAATTGATGATAAAGCAGGGTATGCTTGTGATTGGGTTCTAATGAGTCTTCGAAGACCAGGGCAGGAATTTCAGGGAGGCCTCGAGGGCCATGGCCGTCGTTGTCCTTCAGTTTGGCCTTGTGCCCCTCAAAAAAATGTCATACCCTGAGGCCACAGTGGCCTTAATGCCCCAACTGACTGGACCACTTTCTCCTCTGTCTCTTTCTCCTTAATTTTTTTATCCCTCGATTTTGTAACCCTTTTTTCATCCGGTGCCAATTTGCTAAGTGATCCTGGGCACTACACTCCCCCCCAGCCTAGGGAGGCCAGGGCCGAGCTCATGCCTCCTTTAATGCATGAGAGCCAACTGACCTTCTTGTCACCTGACAGGGGGGAGGTTCCCTGGTTAGACGTAGCGCGTGGAAGGAACACGTTATTCCAACCTGTTCCCTTCTCCTCCATCAGGCGCCCCGGCTGACCAGGGGGAGGCAGTATAGTGACCAGTATTACTACATGTTTTTGTGAGGGTATCAACTACCCTAAGAGACACAGGGAGAACATGCAAACTCCACACAGAGTAGGCCCTTTCGCCAACCCCACAGGGTACCCCCCCATAGGGTATGGGCACTGGTGACGCGGAGGAGAAGACACACCCCCAGTGCCCACAGTGTCCCCGGCGGGAATCGAACCCAGGACCTTCTAGCTGTGAGGCGACAGCGCTACCGACAGTGTCTCTTTCTTGTCATGTAGACACCAGTGTCTCTTTCTTGTCATGTAGACACCTGTGTCTCTTTCTTGTCATGTAGACACCAGTGTCTCTTTCTTGTCATGTAGACACCAGTGTCTCTTTCCTGTTAATATGTAGACACCCGTGTCTCTTTCTTGTCATGTAGACACCAGTGTCTCTTTCTTGTCAATATGTAGACACCAGTGTCTCTTTCTTGTCATGTAGACACCAGTGTCTCTTTCTTGTCAATATGTAGACACCCGTGTCTCTTTCTTGTCATGTAGACACCAGTGTCTCTTTCTTGTCATGTAGACACCAGTGTCTCTTTCTTGTCATGTAGACACCAGTGTCTCTTTCTTGTCATGTAGACACCAGTGTCTCTTTCTTGTCATGTAGACACCAGTGTCTCTTTCTTGTCATGTAGACACCAGTGTCTCTTTCTTGTCATGTAGACACCAGTGTCTCTTTCTTGTCATGTAGACACCAGTGTCTCTTTCTTGTCATGTAGACACCAGTGTCTCTTTCTTGTCATGTAGATACCAGTGTCTTTTGATGAGATTCTGAATTCTTATCTCCCCTGAGTCCCCATCTTTAAACCAACCCAGTGACTAGTGCAGGGCTGAGCATAGATCAGATTGTAAATACCATTATTTATTTCACTGCAGATAGTCTACATATTCAAATTAAAATCATCCTTAACCCTAAAATGATGTTAATTCTTTCTAAAAGACTAAAATCTTGTTTTATTTGATGGCCTTTGTGCCTTCAAAAAATGGCCAAGTGGCCTTACCCCTAAAATGTCGATATTCCAGGCATGGTGAAGACCCACCCCTCGCTCCTCTTTACACCAATAGCACACTGGTTGCAGTCAGTTGAACTCGTAGCCATTTTTCACTGAAATAGAGGCTTCCAAACATGTCTGTAGAAACCAATAGTTGACGTCAGGGTGCTTTGGTCCTTTTTACACTTATACACGTAATGACAGCGGGCTCATATCAGGTGTAACACCCATTCGGATGCCATCAATGCATTGAATGGGACATTATCACGTTTTATCAGACCATTGAATGGGCCAAGTAGGCGACATACTGACCTACCCGATTTGTCAGACCATTCATTGGGTGTTATCAGGACATACTGACCTTCCGACGGAGATGATTTATATAAGTTAAGTTTCGTTTTTGGACCATGACGGAGGTGCGGCGTCTCAAGCGAACTGGAGCCATGTGAAGCACCACTGAGCAGGCTAAAACGAGCGAGTTGCCGTGCTGAACGTTGCGACGTTCGCTTGAGCCTACTCGGCGCCGTCCGAGTTATGTACTGATAGGCACAGAAAATACGAAATCGCGGGTAGGTCAGAATCTCGCCTATTTCGCCCATTCAATGGTGGTCTGGTAAATCGCGGGTAGGTTAGTATGGTGCCTACTCGCCCATTTAATGGTCTGATAAAATGTGATAATGTCCCATTCAATGCATTGATAGCATTCGAAGCCGGTGAATCGTGAGAGAGTCAGAGATACGGCCATTGCTGCACCACGGACAGACACAGGGAACCTAGACACCGGGCACCTAGGCTCTGGAACGCCCTACCTGAGGAGCTACGGTTATCAACATCAGTGAAGACGTACCTTTATGTAAAGTGTTCTTCCTAAGTGGCCCGTAGGGCTCTAGTGTGGAGGGACAAAATGAGAGCTTTTGAGCTCGTAGATCAGCAATTTCTGGCAAATAGAGATGGTGTAGAGAGCGAAAACATTAGCTTCTGTGAAATCCATCCTATTCAAAGCTTTTTGCACACCTATGTATACTGCCCACTTGTGGCGGCGCTACAGAAAGAGCAGTATGCCGAAACCCAATGTGGCTTATAATGATGGCATGAGACTGCTGCTTAAAGACAGGGAAGCACCATAGAAGACAGGGAAGCACCATCAACCACGGCTGCCGACCCGGACGGAGAAAAACACGTTTATAAAATAAGTGACCAAAGATAAAACCGAGAGCTGGATTAAGAAACTCCTGTCACCATAGTAAGCACAATAGTAAGCACCGTGGAATGCCACTGTCGCTTGACAAAAAATAAAAAAGACAAACAATAATCATTACAAAAAAATGCAATCAGTAGAAGAATAAATATGATACAATCAGAAAATACATGTAGTTGTTCTCTGCTGACATAACCTCTCTCCTCCTTCTAGGTCTCTCACTCCTTCATGTGTGCAAAGAGGAGGTTTCCCCTGAACAGCAGGAGAGGAGTCCCAGTCTGGTCCAGGTGAAACTAGAACCTCCACAGATTAAAGAGGAACAGGAGGAGAGGAGTCCCAGTCTGGTCCAGGTGAAACTAGAACCTCCACAGATTAAAGAGGAACAGGAGGAGAGGAGTCCCAGTGTGGTCCAGGTGAAACTAGAACCTCCACAGATTAAAGAGGAACAGCAGGAGGAGTTACTTCAAAGACCAGATGAGCCTGCAGCGTCATGGTTGACATTACTAACAGTGAAAAGTGTAGATGATGATGAAAACAGAGAGGCAGAGCCTCTAGCCAGCAAATCTACTGAACACATGAAAACACAAGCTGATGTAGAGGACTGTGGAACATCACAACCAACTAGTGATGACCAGCTCCTCTCTTCACACTGTTCTGAATCTGACATTACTGAGGACAGTGATGACTGGCCTTCACACTGTTCTGAATCTGATACTGAAGACCGTGATGAGTGGAAGCCCAGTGAACAGCAGTCCGCTTTAAACACACTGAAATCACACAAGACACAATGTGTGGAAGGACAAAGATTGTCTTTTAGCAACAAGTTGTCTCAGAACATGAAATCGTCAAAACAAATACCATCCATGAAGAGTCAAACAGGAAAGAAAAGCTTTTGTTGTAAAGAGTGTGGCAAAGTCGTTCGTTCCAATGGTAATCTGAAAAAACACATGATGATTCATACAGGGGATAAGCCCTCTTCTTGTACAGTTTGTAGCAAAAGCTTTAGTCAAACTAGATATCTGAAAATGCACATGAGGATTCATACAGGGAAAAAGCCATTTGCGTGTTCAGTTTGTAGCAAAAGATTTAACCAACTTCATCATCTGAAAGGACACATGAGTACACATACAGGGGACAAACCCTTTGCTTGTTCAGTTTGTGAAAAAAGCTTTAGTTTAACTTGCTCTCTGAAAAAACACATGAGGACACATACAGGGGGAAAATCCTTTGCTTGTTCAGTTTGTAACAAAAGCTTTAAACATGCTTCAAGTCTGAAAGGACACATGAGTACACATACAGGGGATAGACCCTTTGTTTGTTCAGTTTGTGGAAAAAGCTTTAGTGTAACTCAATCTCTGAAAACACACATGAGGACTCATACAGGGGACAAGTCCTTTGCTTGTTCAGTTTGTAGCAAAAGGTTTAGTCATACTAAACAACTGAAAATACACATGAGGATCCATACAGGCGAAAGGCCCTTTGCTTGTTCAGTTTGTAACAAAACATTTTGCCATGCTCATCATCTGAAAACACACATGAGTACTCATACAGGGGACAGACCCTTTGTTTGTTCAGTTTGTGGAAAAAGCTTTAGTGTAACTCAATATCTGAAAACACACATGAGGACTCATACAGGGAACAAGCCCTTTGCTTGTTCAGTTTGTAGCAAAAGGTTTAGTCATACTAAACAACTGAAAATACACATGAGGATCCATACAGGCGAAAGGCCCTTTGCTTGTTCAGTTTGTAACAAAACATTTTGCCATGCTCATCATCTGAAAACACACATGAGTACTCATACAGGGGACAGACCCTTTGTTTGTTCAGTTTGTAACAAAAGCTTTAAATATGCTCAAACTCTGAAAGAACACATGAGGACTCATACGGGGGAAAAGCCCTTATCCTCCAGATTGTGAAAAACCCTTAAATCTAAAATGTTACCTGAAGATGCACATGAGGACACGTACATGGTAATGAAAAACTTTAGTTGCAGTTTGTGTGCTAAATGTTTTGGTCAAAGGTAACTCATTCACTGCCAGACTTATTTTTGGCTGCGTTTGCCCACTGCCAGTTATTTTCGTTTCTTTTTACCTTTCAACTGGTAACAGAACATTTATATTCATTATGATCACTTGTTGGATCGTTTGTAAACACACACATGTCTAATCCGTGTGCATCACCCAGAGGTGATGCACTGGATCATTCAAAATAAGTTCCTCATTATCTTACATTGTACGGTGAAATGTCTCTCAAAGTCACTCTTTCAGCACATAAACGAACACGAACAAAGTTGATTTAGACAATACAGAACATCACAAAACCCAGTACTGTTTTTAAATAAAGAAATTCACTTACTGTTGATTTTGCTATTTTTATTAAGAAGAAAACCCAGACTGGATCAGCGGATCTGGATCTTCAAATATTAAAATCAGCAGGAAGTTGACATTTATATAAAAGAAAAACAGTACTGGATTTGGTGATGTTCTATATTGTCTGAATCAGCTTTATTTGTGTGTGTTTGTTTATGTGCTAAAAGAGTGACTTTGAGAGCTGTTTCAGCATACAATGTAAGTCAATAAGGAGCATATTTTAAATGATCAATTTCTAATCAATGGAGCAATTTTTTTTAATTTCTCGTCCAACTTTGTAGTTGGCAAGCTAACTACACAACCCAAACCTGTACCAAAGTGTTCTTTCCCTTTAAATTGTGTCACATCTGTATTTATATTCTTTTTTTTAAATATTTTTTTCTTACTGTTTGCCATAGCCTTTTACTGAGGTTGATTCATTTAATTATGTATTTTATTTTATTCTTTTCTATTTCAAATCCTTATTAGCTAGTTTTAATTGTATACAAATGTCCTTTTATAATGCATTTCTGTATTCTGACAATTGTATTCATAGCAAAAGTAGCAGATCTACAAGCTATAGATAGATATGATGCATCTATCTATGTTTGTTGTGTTTCATGTTCAATTCATGTTTGCTTTGGCAATGTAAACATGTTTCCTCATGCCAATAAAGCCCATTGAATTGACATACAGAGGAATCAACAGAGGACGGGGTGATGACAGTGGCTTTGGATACAATAATAAGTCCTGGACTCGTGAATGTAGAGTAATTTAAAACCGTTTCATTGTGCGTTACATTTATAATAAAAAGTAAACTGTCCTCCCTGTCTGTCCTTACTATCTGCACTCCAACAGAGTAGGAGAGCATCTCGACTGCATCTCACCTGTACACCTTCCAGTCCACAGTCACTGAACCCCGGCTGAAATGATAGAGTGAATACACACTGTACAGGATCTCTCTTTCACACACACACAGACACACACACCCCATTAAAGTGTAACAAATGTCAGAAAGCGAAGTGTAACAAATGTCAAACAGCGACATCTAGTGTCATGAGCATCGAGGTCACAATGCGTCACATGACGCATTTTTTATACATTGTATATGTTTCAAAACTTGTGAAATGGGACATTCTGCATAATGAGTACTTTCTACTTTTGGAATTACATTCTGATGCCAATACCTTTGTACTTTTACTCAAGTAAATATTGAATTCTGGACTTATACTTGTAACAGAGTATTTGCACATTACAGTATTGATACTTTATTACTTTTACTTAAGTAAAAAAATTGAGTACTTTTTCCACCATTGTATAGGTGTCTCGATGCAGTGATGAGGAGGACAGCAAGAGCCCTGTGGGGTGGATAGCCGGGGAGCCCATTACTGCCCCAGTGACAGAGACATCGACGGCCTCAAGGACGGCTGGGACGAGCTATTGGCCAGCGGCCGGCCTGTGAACTTCCGGACGGTGAAGGAACTCGCCCTGAACCACGGGGTGCTCGGGGGGGGAAGTGGATGATATTTCTGGACACTGCAAGACGGCAAGATCAGACCCTGTATAGTGAGCCCCCATGACCCCAGCATGACCCCCATGACCCCAGCAGCAACAGGCATGTCATCTGTGCCACGATGAGAACTTCACGGAGGAGAACCAGGTCATAAGGTTAGATTCGGCCATCCGTGCCGCGGGGGGTCAAGTGTTCGCTTTCTTACAAGCCCGACGTGTACACCTGCCTGACTGGGGATCTACCGCAACAACTGCTGGAAGCTCCGCCCGACCTTAGATGAGAGCCAGTTATTGTGTAACCAGGCGTTACCTCATCATCAACACAGTCACCGATCTGGAAGTCACATGATCGGGCCCGTGAGAGCAAGAAGGTGCATCTAGCCCAGAGGGTGTGTAGATAAACCCATTAAGACCTGAGGCGATTCTTAAAAATGTTTTCTAAATCCTAACAGTTTTTTGAAAAAAAAAAAAAGTTAAAGATTTTTCAAAAATAGCAGATCTACAAGCTCATAGCGCGGCACTCGGTGCCGCGCTATGAGCTTGTATATCTGCTATTTTTGAATAGCCAAAGAAATCTAAAGTGACACTGATGCGTTCCAGGTGGGTTAAAAGGAGAAGCTCTTAAAATATAGTCACATATAGGCTAATGCTGTGTGGTTCTACAACTAATCATGACTGCTAGGACCTTTACTGTTCCTGATATACGGTATGTAAACGACATGTCATCAGCTTGTGACTGCAACCTGTTCCTGTTCACGGATGACTCGGCTCTGCTGGTCTCGGACAGGGACAGGCTGCCGGTTGAAAAAGCTCTCAGCTCTGACCTCTGTACGATCCACATCTGGCTCAAGAGTAATCAAATATAAGTATAGGATTTCCTCTCTAGTCAGTAAGAATACTTTGAGGACTCTAACAGGTGCCCTCATCCAAGGTTACTTCGACTATGCATGCTCCTCGTGGTACCATGTGGTATCTTAAAACCACAGACTTTGCAGGTTTTAATGCACTATACTAATTGCCAACAACGCCATATTGTAAAGTTAGTTTGATGTTCCAGAGATGTGAATAGATGTTTGAAGAATGGATTTGAGTCATCACTCCGTAGTGAGGTTCGTTGCTTCGGATTTATTTCATGGAACAGACAGAGTACAAACAGCTTTCCTGGGGAGCCTCAGCTCCCCTAAGCGCGGCCCTCCGGCCTCTGACACACTAAAGTTAGTTACTTTTCAGTCCATCTTTTATAGTAGTGAGATCTAAAGAATAAGAGGAGGTACGTGTTGGGTGTGACAGCCCTCAAAGGTGAACCCCCACTTCCCCTGGCCCTCCACATTTGCAACTGTAAAGAGGCAGGAAAAGAACGGTGTCAGCCCTGATCCCAAATGCATAGCCGCTATGTCTATCAACTAGAACAATAGCCAATGTTAATTGTCACCCCCACCAGGCTCCTCTCTGTCTGCAGCTTACTTGTGAAGTGAAGTCATCTTACATCTATGAAATATACTACAACCACAACACCACTAAGGCCTTAAAAACAAGGCTCCAGACATCCCAAAACAAACTGGTAAGGCTACTTCTTCGCCTTACACCCACAACTCATCTAACCCCTTGATAGATTGCTATATCATTTTACAAACACCTTGGGCTCAGATTACACATTCGAATAAACACACACGGACAACTTTGAGATCTCAGTATTTGACTTGCCGGACAAGGAGGTGCGCTGACAGAAGTCTAGTCACAACTGGTCTGCCCACCGACTCACACAAGCTTTATTACAACACAAGACATTAGGGTCGGCCCACAAAGTACTCAAAGTATCACATAGACAGGGCGGTACTTAGAAAGTACCCAAAGTAATAAGTACAAAAAGTAATCCATATCAGAGTATTCTCTCCCTGTCAGGTTAAGTACCAACAGGGGACTTGGAGAGTGGAGAACAGAGAGGAGATAACAGACCCTGTGGAATGGTCAACACCGAAACTCACATAGCCCATGTAGCCATAACATGACCACACAGTATTGCAAACTTGACACCTCGCCATTCCTCACTCCCAAGTCCTACCTACACACACATATTAAAATGAATATACTCATATATCAAATTAAATGAACACATTAACAAAATGAATACACATTAACCCAATTACTTTATGTCAGCATACTAAACTTAAAAATCGGTTCCTACACCCCTGCTCACTTTACTAGGGTGGGATGGCTCAGGGTAGAGGACAGAGTACAGCAACTTGCAATGGGCCTGGTCTACAAGATACACCACAACGTTAAGACACCCATGTAGGCCTACCTGACAAAGTTCTTCAAAAGCGTAAATGAAGTCCACAATCACAACACCAGATCAGCTCCACTGATCACGTCCAGCCCAGATTTGGCACAAACAATGGGTTGAAACTGTAAAAGTCATAACCTAGTCCTCATTACCCCCCCCCCCCCCCCCCTCGTTTTAAACTGCTTATATTATGTTCTGCATAGTAATGTCTGTCATTTAATGTCACTATGAATTGAGTACAAAGGGCCCTAATGGAAACAAGCCAATAGCTTTCTTGTTTTTTTTGTATTCCTATTAGCTGACCTTGTATTGTACTTTTGTGTGCTTTTTTCTGCAAACTTCTAATAAAGTATTCAATCAATCAATCAATCAATCAATCAATGACATACATGTTGATTGTCAGGCATTGAAGATGGCCTACAAAAAAAAGTAGTTTTTGTTTCAAGTTTGTCTTATAATTCTGAGCCATTTCTTAATGTCTTTAATGGATGTTGTTCAGCTATTCTGTTTAAAACAAATAATCAATGGTTCTTTCTTTAGAGACTGGAGAAATGTTTGACAAAAATTGATTGAAAGAAAAATTCTAAGACAGGATATGTTCATAATATATGCAATTTCTTTTTTACTTTTCTTTTCTTTTACCTCTGTAACTTCTACCCCAAAAATGATTGACAATACTGTTGCTTGTCAGGGATTAAATGTGTACTTTATACTTGTATCTTACAAACCAAAAAGGTTTTGTTTCAAGTTTGTCTAAATCCTTCTGAGCTGTTAATGTCAATTTAAAACAATCAGTGGTTGTTTGAAAATACACTCAAGCTACCTGTCTGACCCCATACTGGAGAACTAAACTTGCTTTAAGGAAAATGTGTGAGGCAGGATTATGTCTCTCTTCATAATGCATGTATTTCCTTTTTTTTTGCATAGCTGTTATTAAATAATTGCCAAATACAGATTGATTATGAAGTGTCTTAAAAAAAACTCATAGGTCTCTATATGACCTAACATTGAAAAAGTATTTTTGCAATATCAACATTGCACATGGTGGTCTTGGCAGTCAGGAGGCATCAAAAGCAGATGCATGGATTGAAGAATGAAACAATTTGCATTTTTGGATTATCTATTTTATTCATGTTTTGAAATGTACTCGTGACCCATAATAATGTGTAATGGATCCAGACCCACTGTTTGGGAAACAGTGCACTAGACTACAGACACACCACTCATTAGAACTATTCATGCTTTATATTCACTGTTGATGGATTATACTTTATACCTATAGAATAGCCTGTACATTACGTTAGCTCAGTCTGAGTGAGGGTGTCTAGTGTCAGCATTTATTTATTCATTCATTTGTTATCTTTAGTTTAGCATCTATCTACATTTTGTAGGTGGCAATTTGGCACCACAGTGCCCTCTAGTGGACGATGTTGTTGACGTTGTGTCAGCATCATTGCAGTTATAAATAGCAGTGGTGTAAAGTAACTAAGTACATGTACTCAAGTACTGTACTTTCCTTTTTTTTTTTACTTTACTATAGTATTTCCAATTTTCAGTACATTTACTTCTACTCCACTACATTTCAGAGGCAAATATTATACTTTTACTCCACTACAATTATTTGAAAACTTTAGTTACTAGTTTACTTTGCAGATATAGATTATTACATTATAAAACATACATTAACCACTTTAGCCCTATTTTATACATAGGCTATTTGAAAATAGCAGATCTAAGGTCCAACTGCAAAAATATACTTTTTGGCCAGAAAATAAAATATTTCACCGGAAGGAAAAAATGTTTTTGGTTGCTCCACTGCGCCCTCTACAGATCCGGTCAATGGAATTTTTCTATTGACCAGATTTTTCCTTCCGGTGAAATATTTTCTTTTCTGGGCATGAAGTGTATTTTACAGAGAAGGTGGGGTTCTGAGAGGCTTCCCACCTCCGAGAACAGACTTTCAACAACACAAAACAGCCTTTGTTTCGGTGAGTAATGAAGTGGTTTAGTTTATTTTTACTACAGATAGAGCCCTCACAGGACAGTGGAATTCCTTGTCTATGAGCAGAGCCGAGCGCCTGGCAGAGCGTTAGAGAGAACTCACTATAACGCTCTGGACCAGAGCTGTGCTCTACCTCATTGGTTCTGAAAGTGGGGTCAGGGGACCCCCAGGGGTCCTTGAGGGAGTTCCAGGGGGTCCCCAGCTAAATGATGGATAGTTAGGAACCAAATGGACCCTTATGGGTCGGTAACTCTGATAGTGTAACAAATGGAACCAAATGGAACCAAATGGACCCTGACGGGTCCATTTGGTTCCATTTGTACACTATCAAACTGGGGTACCAGAGAAAGAAATGCCATTAAATGGGGGTCCGTAGCCCTAATGCATGTCAAACTCGGGGTCCTTGAAATTAAAATGAATCACTGCTAGAGCCGTAAATATCTTCTCTTATGGGGGTCCCTGGCATATCTTTTCAAATGGGGGTCCGCGGGCTAATAAGTGTCAATTTGGGGGTCCTTGACATGAAAAAGTTTGAGAACCACTGGTCTACCTAGCCATGGTTCACATGACGCTATTATGACGTCATGTTTCAGAGCTATGCTCTACCATGGTTCTGGGGACTTGCGTCTCTATGGGTAGATCAGGGCATTGCAGGTCTGATGCTAGTGCGGCACAATAACACTCTGGTCTGCGGGTTTTGTTTACGTTTCGTAACCCTGGTGATTATTAATGTATCTGCACTAAGCGGTGAGTCAAAGCTGTGTTTATTATTATCATTGTTCATTGGTTGATAATAATGTTTGTTTGTGTATTTATTTATTGCTGCTCCCCGTTAGCCTTACGCTTTGATTTGGTTTATTTATCAAAGCTAGCAGCTACCTCTAGCATAGCTAGCAGAAGCTAGCTATGCTAGAGGTATCTGCTAGCTTTGATAAATAAACCAAATAAAAGCTTAATGTTCCACTTTATCATCATCTTCTATTCTACTGCACTGAGCAGCAAACACACATTTAGACCAGTTGTCTGAATGTTAAGGCTTTTGCTTTGATAGGAATGTTTATAGCTAGCATCGTTAGCACAACAATGCTAGCTTTACAATGTGTTATCAGTCATAATGTTTGTATGGGTGGATTCCATCAACACACTATGTTTTCATCAAGCTGTCATAATGTTGTTTTTATGGAAAGTAGCTTAATTGTAAATATTGGTCGTTGCAGGTTGTGTTTTTTGGACTTTAATTGTTTCTAAAGTGTAGTTGTTTATTTGGGCTTGTTTCATAATGTTTAAACTTGTATTTCGTTGATTGAATACTTTATTAACAGTTTGCAGATTGTACAGAGGTACGGTTTACAATGATTATTAAAAGGATAACACAAAAAGCCCTATAGGGGCTTGTTTCCATTGTGGTCCTGTGTATTCAATTAAGATTAACCAGTGGTTCTCAAACATTTTCATGACAAGGAAAGAGAGAGAGAAAGGACCCCCAATTTAACATGTATTTCTCCACAGACCCCCATCTGAAAATATACACATTCTTCTGCTTTAAAAGAAAAAAAAGATCTGTTTTGAAATTAGCAGATCTACAAGCTCACAACACAACAACTTTGAATATAACATTGACATAAAATAATGGTTACTGATGTATTTTAGCTTTATTATTATTATTTATGTTTATTCATTAAGATTCATACTTTAATACAGTGGTTCTCAACCTTTTCAGGCCGTTACTCCCCAAAATAATCATATTTGAACTGGGACCCCCCACCCTGACAAGCACTTAGAATTGTAGGCATTAAATGTAGTTTGACTCGGATCCACAGATAAACATGCGAGGTGTTTTGAGCATGTAGATCAGCTATTTTAACATTTTTTGCCTCTTTCTTACCTAATAATTGACAATTTTTATAGTATAGTTTGTCCATTACTTTTAAAGCAGTAATGGTCAAAAGTAATCAATCAATGTGCAGATACCCTGTATACACTTATACTGTATGTTGGTTTGTTTACTGTTGAGTGAGAAAACAATATTTCACATTAAGCTAATCTCCATCAGGCCGAAAGGCATGGCTGGGACTGTGTTTTGCACCCTGTCCGTCTGAGACCTGTGCTCAGAGGAGCACCTTTTCTAGTTTGTGTTATCCTTTTAGCTCAAATGTCTGAATGTACATCGTGCTGTTTACATTTCTGTCTAAGTATTCAATCAATCTAAAAAACAGTGTATTTATCTGTGGAAAGAAAATGGACATCATTGTTGAAATGAAACATTGTAATCGTAGGCTACCTGTGTACATTTCTGAAAATGCTACATTCTCTATGAAGCTGCCAGAGAGAAAGGCAGAAAGCGTATTGAAGTCTCCTCTTTTCAGGGCGTAACATTCTCAGCTGGTTGACAAGATGGAAGGAGCTGCATGGATGCATTGGGGGGCTGTGGAGACCAGAGAGACTGGCCTGGAGACGTTCACAGGGGGAGAAGGAGGAGGAGAACATATTAGCACCCCCCATGGCCTGGAGGATCACAGTGATGGGAAAGTGGCTGGACATCCCAGTGAAACAGAAGTTAGTGGATTCAATGTGATCTCCTTCCTTTTGAAAAGGTTCACATAGAATGACATGACCAACATAGCCTGGACACCAGGTTGAAAGTCTTCAGTGTTCAATTGTGCAAATACATGTCTTTTAATTATGATATAACTATTAATAAAGAAAAACACCACATGGATGCAACTGGGACGTATAATCAGTGTTGTAGCCTGGGGTCATCGGGTAGTCTAAATGGAATAGTCACTTGTTCTTTTTACTGTGTGTGTGTGTGTGTGTGTGTGTGTGTGTGTGTGTGTGTGTGTGTGTGTGTGTGTGTGTGTGTGTGTGTGTGTGTGTGTGTGTGTGTGTGTGTGTGTGTGTGTGCAGAGAAGTGTCTGTATTAGAGATAGCCTGGGCTGTAGGTCTTACAGGTGTAGACTATTAATAGTTTTTATATTTGGCAGCCTAGGACATTATACCCACAGACTGGTTCTTAGAGGGTTTCAACAACTTGCTGCCCAAAAAGGCTGTCTCTGCTATAATGGCAGACGCTGCTACTTATACCCATAGAGTGACATGCTTATTGTAACACATATGCCATGTGAATGTAACCTTAAATCTAGCTTAGTGATAGTTCAGGCACAGAAAGCAGGAGGAGGTCTGCAATGTTAGCTCACCCCCCCCCATTCATTCATTAACATGTTAATTCATACTTACACCCACAAGTCAGTCTGTGTCCACGTTCAACCTCACTTCATTCTCATTCACTACAATGTAACTCACACACGTTTCCCACAATGCATCTCAGGAGGTCTTTTTAAGCAGACCAACATCTCTGTTCATTCTACATGCTCATCATTGTTTTGATTGATTGATTGAATAGTTTAATGCAAAAAAAAGCACAGGAAAGTACAGTTCAATACAAGGTCTGCTAAGAGGATTAAACCCAACAAAGCACTATGGCTTGTTTCCATTGAGGTCCTTTGTACTCAAAAAGCTTCGTTCTGCAGCTGTCAGTGTTCAGACTCCCTCCACCTCCCCGGCCTCCTCCCTGTGGCATTTAGTTTACATAATAATGTATGATTCTGTGGGTTGTACTGTGATCTGTGGTATCTTAACTGTGCATTGAAAGGTTCAATGTTATGTTCATTTAATAACTGTATTTTAGGCTCTGCTTCAGGGGCTTTGTGATCTCAGACTCTGTGTCATGCTGCACAGGTAATCTATAGAATCACAGGAGCAGAGTCACACCACCACACTGAATGCAATAACATTGCAATAAATGGTCAAATGTCCTTATATGCTCTCCTTTATGTGGACATGGATACATTGTGTGTGTGTGTGTGTGTGTGTGTGTGTGTGTGTGTGTGTGTGTGTGTGTGTGTGTGTGTGTGTGTGTGTGTGTGTGTGTGTGTGTGTGTGTGTGTGTGTGTGTGTGTGTGTGTGTGTGTGTGTGTGTGTGTGTGTGTGTGTGTACTGTATAAAGCAGATGTCTACCAGTGGTGTGCACCTAGCAGCCCTGAGTCCGGACCAGAGCTCTGCTGCCCCCTGGATGACTGCTGTCTGCATGACTCCCATCTACTGCACTGACTCTGAGACAGGCTGTGAGTAACCACACACACACACACACACACACACACACACACACACACACACACACACACACACACACACACACACACACTTTTTCAGACCCTGTAAAGTTGAATCCAGACTTTGTCAAGAGCAGAGTACATCCAAGGAGGTCTGCGCTCAAGCCAAGGACGCCATAAAATGTTATACAAGTCAAATGGAGAATTTTATTTATTCAAATTTTGTAACAGCTGGTCAACATTTTATCCTGCTAAACATTAAACACATTTAGACCTGAAGCCCATTCTAAAAACACCTTCTAAATCCTGACCTAAGTTTTCTTAAAAACTTGTATTCAAAAATTACAAAAATATATGTTCTATATACTGTACATGGGAACAACAACCCCAAAAGAGGTTCCCGTCTTGAAAGGTATAGTTACAAATAGGGGTTCCCGCCCTAAATGGGTTAAACACATTTCTGCCTCGCTGTCACAAGTTGAGGATAATGTCCATGTATATGACAGACTGAGCACTATGGTGTAACGTATACAAGTGATCAGACCGAGAGCTGGATTAAGAATCTCCTGTCCGGTGGTTCTGGCAACATATTTTGGCTAAATATGCTTCAGTTTATATGTGTGTGTGTGTGTGTGTGTGTGTGTGTACAGACACACTTCTGCTGCTTTTATTGGTATTGTAGCGTTTTAGTGCCCTGAGCTAGAAGTGAACCCTGTTCTCCAGCTCTGTCAGCAGCAGACTCAACTGCGTCAAGAAAACTCACGTGGGGGGCGAGTCGCTATCGCTCATTCATTCATTTGTTTCATTGATAAGATAGGCCCACAAATCAGCAGGAATCAATGCTGTAATTTCATTTTCCAATAAATATTCATATTTAAAGCGAGGCCAGCAATGTATGCTTTTATTTTAAGATATTATTTATTTCCACTTTGAAATTAAACTATGAATAAAGTGTGTTGGGTCGCCAAGAAATTTCCCCCATAAAATGGGGTTGTGGTATAAAAAAGTTTGAGAACCCCTCCCATAGATGACAGGGAAGCGCCATAGTGAGCACCATATAATACAGGGAAGCACCTTAGAATACTCTCTGCTGACATAACCTCTCTCCTCCTTCTAGGTCTCTCACTCCTTCCTGTGTGTAAAGAGGAGGTTTCCCCTGAACAGCAGGAGAGGAGTCCCAGTCTGGTCCAGCTGAAACTAGAACCTCCACAGATTAAAGAGGAACAGCAGGAGAGGAGTCCCAGTCTGGTCCAGCTGAAACTAGAACCTCCACAGATTAAAGAGGAACAGCAGGAGAGGAGTCCCAGTCTGGTCCAGCTGAAACTAGAACCTCCAGAGATTAAAGAGGAACAGCAGGAGAGTAGTCCCAGTCTGGTCCAGGTGAAACTAGAACATCCACAGATTAAAGAGGAACAGCAGGAGGAGTTACTCCAAAGACCAGAGGAGGTTAATGGGTCAACATTAATATTACATGGGGTCATATATGGATCTGGATACATCCGCCAGGTGGAATATGCAGGTAGATAACTTTCTCAAATGAGCTCTTCATTCATTGTAGCTGGTTTAAGGGTCAAGCTTATACTATAGAAGGGGGGAAAACATGTAATAGTTAACTTTAATTGTTATCTTTTGCTTAGAGTTCCAACACCTCCCTGTGTGTAAAGAGGAACAGCAGGAGGAGTTACTTCAAAGACCAGAGGAGGCTGCAGGGTCATTGTTGACATTACTAACAGTGAAAAGTGAAGATGATGATGAAAACAGAGAGACAGAGCCTCTAGCCAGCACATCTACTGAACAAATGAAAACACAAGCTGATGTAGAGGACTGTGGAACATCACAACCAACTATTGATGACCAGCTCCTTTCTTCACACTGTTCTGACTCTGACATTACTGAGGACAGTGATGACTGGCCTTCACACTGTTCTGAATCTGATACTGAAGACAGTGATGAGTGGAAGCCCAGTGAACAGCAGTCCGCTTTAAACACACTGAAATCACACAAGACACAACGTGTGGAAGAACAGAGGTTGTCTTTGAGCAACACGTTTTCTCAGAGCATGAAATCGTCAAAACAAACACCATCCATAAAGAGTCAAACGGGAAGGAAAATCTTTTGTTGTAAAGAGTGTGGTAAAGTTTCTCTTTCCAAAGGTACTCTGGAAACACACATGATGATTCATACAGGGGATAAGCCCTCTTTTTGTACAGTTTGTAGCAAAAGCTTTAGTCAAACTAGATATCTGAAAAGGCACATGAGAATTCATACAGGGGATAAGCCCTCTTCTTGCACAGTTTGTAGCAAAAGCTTTACCTGGTCTGCACAACTGAAAATACACATGAGGACTCATACAGGTGAAAAGCCCTTTGCTTGCTCAGTTTGTAACAAAAGCTTTAAACAGTCTGGACATCTGAAAGGCCACATGAGGACACATACAGGGGAAAACTCCTTTGCCTGTTCAGTTTGTAACAAAAGCTTTACCTGGTCTGCACAACTGAAAATACACATGATGACACATACAGGGGAAAAGCCCTTTGCCTGTTCAGTTTGTAACAAAAACTTTAACCGATCTCATCATCTGAAAACACACATGAGGACACATACAGGGGAAAAGCCCTTTGCCTGTTCAGTTTGTAGCAAAAACTTTAACCAATCTCAACATCTGGAAGGACACATGAGGACTCATACAGGGGAAAAGCCCTTTGCCTGTTCAGTTTGTAACAAAAGCTTTAAACTTGCTCAAACTCTGAAAAGACACATGGGGACTCATACGAGGGAAAAGCCCTTATCATCCAGATTGTGAAAAACCCTTAAATCTAAAATGTTACCTGAAGATGCACATGAGGACACGTACATGGTAATAAAAACTTTAGTTGCAGTTTGTGTGCTAAATGTTTTGGTCAAAGTTAACTCATTCACTGCCAGACTTATTTCTGGCTGCGATTGACCACTGCCAGCTATTTTCGTTTCTTTTTACCTTTCAACTGGTCAGAGAACATTTATATTCATTATGATCACTTGTTCGACCGTTTGTAAACACACACATGTCTAATCCATGTGCATCACCCAGAGGAAAAACCTTTCAACCGCGATGGCCCCTTTTCTCATAGCAGCATGTGAATATACCATCTCTTGCCAAAGATGCACGCTTTTCTTACCTTTTCAACTGGCCACATAAAATGTATATCCCTTATGATCACTTGTCCGACTGTTTGTAAACTATGACGAAAACTATCGACTACCTTTTTTCACTGATAAACTAAGCTATGACGAAACAGGGGACATGACGTCTGTGAGCTTGTAGATCGGCATTGTGACGCCATCAAAGCCTGCCAAATTCATCTTTTGTTGACTAAATCAACTGTAGATTTATACTAGTCGACTAAAATATGCATCAGAAAGCTGGTATCTTCCTTCATCTTCATAAAAACAATAAAGCAAGATAACATGAAAACAGTCTTCAAAAGTCTGTCTGTAACCCTGCCTAACCTTAAAGGGCAAGACTACTTTGGTAGAGGTTTGGGTTGTGTAGTTACTTTGCCATGATGTAATTCCAAAGGTGGACAAGAAATCTAAAATAATTGCTCAGTTGATTAACTCTTTCAGCACATAAACGAACACGAACAAAGTTGATTCAGACAAAACAGAGCATCACAAAACCCAGTACTGTTTGTTTTTTAATTAAAAAAAATCGCTTCCTGTTGATTTTGCTATTTTTATTTAGAAGAAAACCCGGACTGGGTCCGCGGATCTGGATCTTCAAATAGTAAAATCAGCAGGAAGTTGACATTTATATTAAAGAAAACAAGTACTGGGTTTGGTATATTTTCTGAATCAGCTTTGTTTGTGTTCGTTTATGTGCTAAAATAGTGACTTTGAGAGCTGTTTCAGCGTACAATGTAAGTCAATAAGGAGCATATTTTTAAAGATCAATTTCTAATCAATGGAGCAATTATTTTGTATTTCTCGCCCATCTTTGGAGTTGGCAAGCTAACTACACAACCTGAACCTCTACCAAAGTGGTCTTGCCCTTTAAATCCTGTCACATCTGTATTTATATTATTTTTTTATTTTTAAATGCAAGACCTTTCTGTTTGCCACAGCCTTTTACTGAGTTTATTGATTCATTTAATTATGTATTTTATTTTATTATTATTTTCTATTTCAAATCCTTATTAGCTAGTTTTAGTTGTATACAAATGTTCTTATATATTGTGTTTCTGAATTCTGACAATTGTATTCATAGAAAAAGAAGCAGATATACAAGCTCGCAACGTGTCACAATGCGACACGTCAGCTTGTAGATCTAATATTTTTTAAAAGGTGTGATAACACATAAAACACACAATTGTTTGCCAAGTTGAAATATTGATTAATATTGTATTTGTTATAAGATAGATAGATATGATGCATCTATCTATGTTTGTTGTGTTTCATGTTCAATTCATGTTTCCTTTGGCAATGTAAACACGTTTCCTCATGCCAATAAAGCCCATTGAATTGACATACAGAGGAATCAACAGAGGATGGGATGATGGCAGTGGCTTTTGATACAATAATAAGTCCGGGACTCGTGAATGTAGAGTCATTTAAAACAATTTCATTGTGCGTTACATCACATACATTAATCCGCCCGACTATATATGAGAGCCAGTTATTGTGCACCCAGACGTTCCCTCATCATCAACACAGTCACCGATCTGGAAGTCACATGATCGGGCCCGTGAGAGCAAGAAGGTGCATCTAGCCCAGAGGGTGTATATTAAAAGGAGAAGCTCTTAAAATATAGTCACATAGGCTAATGCTGTGTGGTTCTACAATTAATCATGACTGCTAAGACCTTTACTGTTCCTGATATATGTAAACGACATGTCATCAGCTTGTGACTGCAACCTGTTCCTGTTCACGGATGACTCGGCTCTGCTGGTCTCGGACAGGGACAGGCTGCAGGTTGAAAAAGCTCTCAGCTCTGAACTTGATACGATCCACATCTGGCTCAAGAGTAATTAAAAGTCAACCAAACAACACTTTTTTTGTATAGATTTCCTCTCTAGTCAGTAAGAATTCTTTGAGGACTCTTAACGGGGGCCCTCATCCAAGGTTACTTTGACTATGCATGCTCCTCGTGGTACCACAACACCACTAAGGCCTTAAAAACAAGGCTCCAGACATCCCAAAACAAACTGGTGAGGCTACTTCTTCGCCTTACACCCACAACTCATCTAACCCCTGCTCGCTTTGCTAGGGTGGGATGGCTCAGGGTAGAGGACAGAGTACAGCAACTTGCAATGGGCCTGGTCTACAAGATACACCACAACGTTAAGACACCCATGGAGGCCTACCTGTCAAAGTTCTTCAAAAACGTAAATGAAGTCCACAATCGCAACACCAGAGGTAGCTCCACTGATCTCGTCCAGCCCACGATTTGGCACAAACAAGGGGTTGAATTTGTTCCCCTGCTATGCCACAAAAATGTGGAATGCCCCACCAAAAGGGCATTCCAGGAGTGTAAACCCTACTCTCCTTCAAAACTGCCCTAAAAGAGTAGGCTACCTTCCGGTGGCTGCCTTTCGAAACTGGCCCCTGTAAAAGTCATAACCTAGTCCCCACTACTAATACAAATAATCAATGGTTCTTTCTATACTGGAGACTGGAGAAATGTTTTACAAAAAATGTTTGAAAGAAACATTCTAAGGGCGCGCTCCCACCGCACTTTTATTTTACCTCTGGGGTGGCGACAGGATATGTTTCTTCATAATATATGCAGTTTTTTATTTTTATTTTATTTTACTTCTGTACCGATACTGGAGAACTAAACTTGCTTTAAGGAAAATGTGCGAGGCAGGATTATGTCTCTTCATAATGCATGCATTTCCTTAAAAAAAAAAAAAAGATTCTTGTTTTTTTTTATATGTTTTACACACATACAAGAATTGCCAAATACAGATTCATTTTGAAGTGTCTTAAAAAAAACTCTTAGGCCTCTATAATATATGACCTAACATTGAAACAGCATTAAACTCAACTCAAAAATGAATCAGCTTTTTCTTTTTGCAATATCAACATTGCACATGGTGGTCTTGGCAGTCAGGAGGCATCAAAAGCAGATGCATGGATTGAAGAATGAAACAATTTGCATTTTTGGATTATCTATTTTATTCATGTTTTGAAATGTACTCGTGACCCCATAATAATGTGTAATGGGTCCCGACCCAATGTTTGGGAAACAGTGCACTAGACTACAGACACACCACTCATTAGAACTATTCATGCTTTATATTCACTGTTGATGGATTATACTTTATACCTATAGAATAGCCTGTACATTACGTTAACTCAGTCTGAGTGAGGGTGTCTAATGTCAGCATTTATTTATTCATTCATTTATTATCTTTAGTTTAGCATCTATCTACATTTTGTAGGTGGCAAATATAAATAGCAGTGGTGTAAAGTAACTAAGTACATGTACTCAAGTACTGTACTTTACTTTTTTTTTTTTACTTTACTAGAGTATTTCCAATTTTCAGTACATTTACTTCTACTCCACTACATTTCAGAGGCAAATATTGTACTTTTACTCCACTACAATTATTTGAAAACTTTAGTTACTAGTTACTTTGCAGATATAGATTATTACATTATAAAACATACATTAACCACTTTAGCCCTATTTTACACATAGGCTATTTGAAAATAGCAGATCTAAGGTCCAACTGCAAAAATATACTTTTTGGCCAGAAAATAAAATATTTCACCGGAAGAAAAAAATGTTTTGGTTGCTCCACTGCGCCCTCTACAGATCCGGTCAATGGAATTTTTCTATTGACCAGATTTTTCCTTCCGGTGAAATATTTTCTTTTCTGGCCAAAAAGTGTATTTTACAGAGAAGGTGGGGTTCTGAGAGGCTTCCCACCTCCGAGAACAGACTTTCAACAACACAAAACAGTCTTTATTTCGGTGAGTAATGAAGTGGTTTAGTTTATTTTTACTACAGATAGAGCCCTCACAGGACAGTGGAATTCCTTGTCTATGAGCAGAGCCGAGCGCCTGGCAGAGCGTTAGCTACGCTCTACCTCATTGGTTCTCAAAGTGGGGTCCGGGGACCCCCAGTGGTCCTTGAGGGAGTTCCAGGGGGTCCCCAGCTAAATGATGGCTAGTTAGGAACCAAATGGACCCTTATGGGTCGGTAACTCTGATAGTGTACAAATGGAACCAAATGGACCCTAACGGGTCCATTTGTACACACTCAAAGTGGGGTTCCAGAGAAAGAAATGCCATTAAATGGGGGTCCGTAGCCTAATGCATGCCAAACTGGGGGTCCTTGAAATGAAAATGAATCACTGCTAGAGCCGTAAAAATCTTCTCTTATGGGGGTCCCTGGCATATCTTTTCAAATGGGGGTCCGCGGGCTAGTAAGTGTCAATTTGGGGGTCCTTGACATGAAAAAGTTTGAGAACCACTGGTCTACCTAGCCATAGTCTCGCGTAACCAGACCCCACAGAAAATGAAAAACAGCGACCTCTGTTTTCTGATATTGTCTGTGGGCAGAATCTGTTCTTGAGAGATTAACCTAGCCATGGTAGATCAGGGCATTGCAGGTCTGATGCTAATGCTAATGCTAATGCAGCACAATAAGACTCTGGTCTGCGGGTTTTGTTAACGTTTCGTAACCCTGGTGATTATTAATGTATCTGCACTAAGCGGTGAGTCAAAGCTGTGTTTATTATCATTGTTCATTGGTTGATAATAATGTTTGTTTGTGTATTTATTTATTGCTGCTCCCCGTTAGCCTTACGCTTCGATTTGGTTTATTTATCAAAGCTAGGAGCTACCTCTAGCATAGGGTCACCAGACCTGTCGACCCAAGACAGGTCAACCCGGACCGGTCGACCCGCTGTCGACCCGCTTGGACCCGACAACTCGACCCAAATTCGACCCGGACAGAGAGAGAGAGAGAGAGAGAGAGAGAGAGAGAGAGAGAGAGAGAGAGACACAGACAGAGACAGACACACAGACAGACACAGACAGACACACAGACAGAGAGAGAGAGAGAGAGAGAGAGAGAGGGAAAGAGACATAATAATAATAATATGTACATTGATTTACCAAAGAATTATTATTTGTCTGTCAAGGCTTTCAAGCAAGCACAGCCATTGAGATAGACACCTCCTTACCTCAAGCCCTATTGTCTTCTTGATGTGATAAGGCTTTCAAGCACAGCCATTAGACACCTCCTTACCTCAGCTCTAAATCCTTACAGTGTGTCTATTATCAATTGGTTCAGCCTGGCGATCCTCAATCTGTGTTGTCTGACAATTATTCTTGCACTCACTTTATTCTCCCCTTTTCAGGTAAAGTGCAAAGTTGCCATGTTATAATACGTTTCTATGAATGCTTTAGCTTCAAGACTGTATTGGTTTTTGTTGCACTCGTTACAAAGCTAATGGAGGCTAATGGAAGCTAAAGGGAGCCACCCAGAGGCCGTTTACAGAACATCATAAAGTGACGTTCAGTCTACACATTAGCAGCAGCTCAGTCAGTGTTGTCGTATATGAGATGCAAATATTATAATTGGGATTTCATTTATATTGCATATTTCATCTTACTTACATTTTGTTTACCAGGTGAATATGTATGCTACACAGCATATGACCGTGTCCTTGTTTAAGGAAGGATAGGCTATCATAAATGTTTAGCTTCAGCCTATTTCCTTTTGATCACCTCAAACACTGATGGATGTAAGACTTGTATACATGTATGCTTGTACTGTCACAGCATAGCAGAGTAAGACCTGTCCTAGGGGTTTTGTGAATAATCACATGAAGTATAAAAGTCTGATATATAAGAAGTTATAGTTATAATGGTAGCAGCTCTGTGTTGTCTGACAATTATTCTTGCACTCTATTTCCTTTTCATCACCTCAAACACTGATGGAAAGTAACTAGTAACTACAGTTACTATAGGCTTTTTTGGTTGGTTATATCATTTTAGTTGACCTTGTAACAGTAAACTCATGTACTGTACTGGTACCTTTTCCTGTGCAAACTTCAATCAATCTAAAGGATCTGGTATTTCTATTATTGGCATATCTTTTTAATGTTAATAATGAGAGCTATACATTTAAGGAAGGATAGGCTATCATAAATGTTTAGCTTCAGCCTATTTCCTTTTGATCACCTCAAACACTGACGGATGTAAGACTTGTATACATGTATGCTTGTACTGTCACAGCATAGCAGAGTAAGACCTGTCCTAGGGGTTTTGTGAATAATCACATGAAGTATAAAAGTCTGATATATAAGAAGTTATAGTTATAATGGTAGCAGCTCTGTGTTGTCTGACAATTATTCTTGCACTCTATTTCCTTTTCATCACCTCAAACACTGATGGAAAGTAACTAGTAACTACAGTTACTATAGGCTTTTTTGGTTGGTTATATCATTTTAGTTGACCTTGTAACAGTAAACTCATGTACTGTACTGGTACCTTTTCCTGTGCAAACTTCAATCAATCTAAAGGATCTGGTATTTCTATTATTGGCATATCTTTTTAATGTTAATAATGAGAGCTATACATTTAAGGAAGGATAGGCTATCATAAATGTTTAGCTTCAGCCTATTTCCTTTTGATCACCTCAAACACTGATGGATGTAAGACTTGTATACATGTATGCTTGTACTGTCACAGCATAGCAGAGTAAGACCTGTCCTAGGGGTTTTGTGAATAATCACATGAAGTATAAAAGTCTGATATATAAGAAGTTATAGTTATAATGGTAGCAGCTCTGTGTTGTCTGACAATTATTCTTGCACTCTATTTCCTTTTCATCACCTCAAACACTGATGGAAAGTAACTAGTAACTACAGTTACTATAGGCTTTTTTGGTTGGTTATATCATTTTAGTTGACCTTGTAACAGTAAACTCATGTACTGTACTGGTACCTTTTCCTGTGCAAACTTCAATCAATCTAAAGGATCTGGTATTTCTATTATTGGCATATCTTTTTAATGTTAATAATGAGAGCTATACATTTAAGGAAGGATAGGCTATCATAAATGTTTAGCTTCAGCCTATTTCCTTTTCATCACCTCAAACACTGATGGATGTAAGACTTGTATACATGCTTAATGTCCCTTTAAAGTTAAAACTGTATATAGAATGCAGATATATGCAGAGAAACACAGAGACACTGGCCATCAACAACATCAATCATATTCCTAAGGCTAGCACCCATCATCAGCACCATCATTCATCCCCATAGCTTGATGGATGTAAGACTTGTATACATGCTTAATGTCCCTTTAAAGTTAAAACTGTATATAGAATGCAGCTATATGCAGAGAAACACAGAGACACAGGCCATCAACAACATCAATCACATTCCTAAGGCTATCAGCCATCATCAGCACCATCATTCATCCCCATAGCTTGATGGATGTAAGACTTGTATACATGCTTAATGTCCCTTTAAAGTTCTTTTGACAAGATAATTTCAAGATTAGAATTGTTAACCACATTTTCACAACTGAGGGAAAAAGGTTTGATTGGCCCATACTCATTGTGCTTGAGAATGGAGGTTTCCAAGTGATGAGCAATGGTCATCTGATGCTTTTTAGCCAGTGATTTTGTTATGTTTTTGAATTTTTTAGATTAGACAAATAACACTTTAAAACAGTTTAAAACATTTATTTTGGCAATAATATCCCAGTCCAGTCAGTTTTTCTGTCATTCATTCCAACATTATGAATGAAGGTATAACATACAAACTTTCATCTGAAACACTGTATGAGCTCTGAACATCAAATGGTGTATACATTTTAAGTTCAGACAGTTTAATTATACACCTTGCCTCACTTTTTGATACTCTGAATGCATGATGATGCTCATCAAACTTCTCTGTAAATAGCTTGCTTGAAAAAAACAAAATGTGGTCCTCTACTAAAAGTATGTCACTTATTTGACAAAAGACTAGCATGTCTTCTTCTATTGCACTGCAAACAACAAGTCCAGCTTTATACTCAACACCATCTACTTTAACCCAAGTGGTTGAGAAAACCTCTTTTGACAAGATGCTTTTTAGCCAGTGATTTTGTTATGTTTTAGCGCGAACCCTACATGGCGTTGCAGTGTGCGTAACAAAGCGATGTTATGTCTCGCTACGGTTAAGCAAATTGGTGTTGTCTTTACGCCTGGGATACACGAACACATTCATTGCGGGGAGCCTGGAAAGGAAACAAAGGTGAACATATACAAAAACACCATTGCAATGGCTAAGGAAAACCCGTTCCGGTCCGCTGGAGGCATTGTGGAGTCTGTACTGAGAGACGACATGCCTCAAGATTCGACGTGCACAATCAGGCTGGATCATCTCACGAGGGCAGCCAATAGACACAGAGAGAAGGGCAGGCCCAAGCATCCCACAGATGTGAACTTTGAGGTGAATAATCTGCACATACCAGAGGACTTTCTCCAGGGCGACATCACCATCCCAGCGGCACGAGAGGCAGACAATGCCCGGCACCTGATTTTCGCGACACCCCAGCAACTTGATCTTCTGCAGTCTGCAAAGCAAATCTTTATGGATGGCACTTTCAAGGTAATTACTATTGCATTATTGTAACAAAAGTACGAGTAGGCTAATATGTGCTTATTTAGCTGCATTTTTATTGATTGCACATTGATTTTAATATTTGATTTGTTTGTTTTGTTTTAAGGTGGTGAAAAAACCGTTCACTCAGCTCTTCAGCTTCCATGCCTTCCTGAATAACGACCGAGGCGAGGACATCAAACAGGTGCCTCTGCTCTTTGCCCTGATGACGCAGAGGAGGAAACGGGATTACGTCGCCGTTTTCGAGGCTGTCAAACGCCTTGCGCCTAGCCTTAACGATGTTAAGGTTGTGACTGACTTTGAAGTAGCTATCTGGCAAGCTGCAACCACAGTTTTTTGTGGCCCTGACGCTGGAGTCCGCGGATGTTCGTTTCACTGGGCTCAGGCGGTGTATCGGCATGTCCAGTCGCTTGGTTTGTCTGTGGCCTACAGACACGATGAAGAAGTCAAAAGTTTTATCAAGCAATTGTTTGCTTTGCCCTACATCCCGGCCGGTGAGATAGTAGACGCATTCAATCGCCACACATCGACGTCGACAGAACGGCTAGAACCTCTTGTGGACTACATCCGTGACACCTGGATGAATGGCCAGTGGAAACCACAGCAGTGGTGCGTTTACCGACAAGCCATCCGAACCAACAACGACGTGGAGGGATGGCACTACAGACTCAACAACGCAGCACAGCGGCCAAGCTTGAATCTGTACCTGCTTGTGTCGTTGTTGTACAAAGAAGCTGGTACAATCTCACACCTACAACGTCTCGTCACAATGGATATGGTGGCACGCTACCAGCGAAAGAAAACTAAGGACACACAGGGCAAACTGGTGAAACTATGGGATGCCTATGCAATGAAGGAGTTGGACATCACCCAGCTGCTGGCAGCTGTTGCTGAGGTGAACACGATGCCACACGGGGTCGGACTGGCAAGAGCGGACAGCGAGGTCTAGCCTGGTCTCCTTTCTCTTTTTTATTCCCCCATTTTTTGTATATAACTATTTTTGATAGTTTGATAGTATGACTGAAATAGTGCACATTCGATCAGACTCAGCCTTTTTGTAATATACTACTATTTTTGACCTTTTTTTCAATCATTGAAATTGTTTTGATAGTATGACTGAAATAGTGCACAAAGACTCAGCCTTTTTGTAATATACATTTTATTTCACATTTTTTTGTATATACTACTATTTTTGACCTTTTTTTCAATCATTGAAATTGTTTCACACTGCCCTGTTTTGTCAAATAAAAGAACAGTTACTTTAATTCATTTCACCTCTTGTGTTGTGTTTAATGATGGCAACTAGTGTAGATCTGCTACTTTCAAATGATTTTAGAGGAGAGGAGGACAAAACAGGCTTACAATATTTACTCTTAAATATACTATAACACTTCTTCAAAAAAAGTATGCAACTGGGGGAGCATGCTTACAATATTTACTCTTAAATATACTATAAATACACTCAGGACCTCCCTCACCGTCACCTTGTACCTTGTACTCTACTACCCTCTAGGGGTTACACAGATATATACTCAGGACCTCCCTCACCGTCACCTTGTACCTTGTACTCTACTACCCTCTAGGGGTTACACAGAGCTACTACTTCAGACAACCAGACCCGGTCGATCTGGGTCGAGCTGTCTCAAAATCGCGGCTGGTCGACCTGTCTTGGGTCGACATGTCTGGTGACCTAGCATAGCTAGCAGAAGCTGCTAGCTTTGATAAATAAACTAAATAAAAGCTTAATGTTGTCATCAAGCTGTCATAATGTTGTTACTTAGGCCTTGTTTTTATGGAAAGTATCTGTCGTTGTGCTTTTCTGACTCTTAATAGTTTCTAAAGTGTAGTTGTTTATTTGGGCCTGTTTCACAATGTTTAATCATTTTTATTTCATTGATTGAATACATTATTAACAGTTTGCAGATTGTACAGAGGTACGGTTTACAATGATTGTTAAAAGGATAACACAAAAAGCCCTAGGGGCTTGTCTCCATTGTGGTCCTGTGTATTCAATTAATTATAGCTGTACAATACAACTCTCGTAGACGTATTTATGATTCTGACGTTTTCAATCTACGAGAGTTGTAGGGTTCACCCCCCATGGACACAGGGACTTTCAGCGCTATACCCCGTAGACACTCCAAACATGTACACATTGAAAATAAAGGTGCTTACCCCCACGCCCCAAATGTTAACTCTCGCTACGGGGTAGTAGTTTAATGTAATAATCCATATCTTTCAATAAAGAAGTGTTTTAATGCCGTCTGTGGCCGAACGCCATTTTTTTCACCCTCGTTTACTTCCTGTTTACATTGAGTGTAATTCCGGGTTTCGCCAGATGGGGCGCGTCACTACCGCCCATTGGGAACTTCCGACAGAATCAGCCACAGACGGGCATTAAAACACTTCTTTATTGAAAGATATGGATTATTGCATTAAATTACTACCCCGTAGCGAGAGTTAACATTTGGGGCTTGGGGGTAAGCACCTTTATTTTCAATTTGTACATGTTTGGAGTGTCTACGGGGTATAGTGCTGAAAGTCCCTGTGTCCATGGGGGGTGAACCCTACAACTCTCGTAGATTGAAAACGTCAGAATCATAAATAAACACGTCTACGAGGGTTGTATTCTACAGCTAATTCATTTAGATTCATTAAGATTAACCAGTGGCTCTCAAACATTTTCATGACAAAGAAAGAGAGAGAGAACGAGAGAAAGACCCCCAATTTAACATGTATTTGTCCACAGACCCCCATCTGGAGATATACACATTCTTCTGCTTTAAAAAAAAAAAGAAGCTCTGCTAATTGTTTTGAAATGAGTAGATCTACAAGCTCACAATGCAACAACTTTGAATATAATGACAAAATGGTTACCGATGTATTTTAGTTTAATTATTATTATTATTTATGTTTATTCATTAAGATTCATACTTTAATACAGTGGTTTTCAACCTTTTCAGGCCGCGACCCCCCAAAATAATCATATTTGAACTGGGACCCCGCACCCTGACAAGCACTTAGAATTGTAGGCATTAAATGTAGTTTGACAAGGATCCACAGCTAAATACGTGAAGTGTTTTGAGCATGTAGATCAGCTATTTTATTTATGTTGGCCTCTTTCTTAGATAATATTTGACAATTTGGCCATTGTTTGACTTTTTTTTATAGTATAGTTTGTTCATTACTTTTAAAGCAGTAATGGTCAAAAGTAATAAATGTGCAGATACCCTGTATAGACTTATGCTTTATGTTGGTTTGTTTACTATTGAGTGAGAAAACAATATTGCACATTAAGCTAGTCACCCCTCCTGGCCCACAGGTTGAGAACCACTGCCTTAATACCTCCAAACTTACATTACTTATTTGATTGGTTTAACTTTAACCTGTTTAAGAAAAAATAATACAGGAATATACAAAGAAAGTAAAGAGAAACATATCATTATACTTGGAATGGCTCAGGGTAGAAGACTGGGTTAAGCACCTTTCTCCCTTTTTCTTTTTTGTACATTAATTATATTTGTCTCCGCCAGGCCGAAAGGCATGGCCCAGACAATGTTTTCCGTCCGTCCGTCTGTGTGTGGTTCCGTCTGTGAACAGCTAATCTCCGGCACCGTTGGCTTGATTGCAGTGAAACTGTGCACACGCACTCCCTGGGTGGATGCCAGAGCAGAACCTCTGCCCCAAATATTTCACCTGGGTTACAGCGCCACCAGGAGGCAGATCTTTGCAAAACACATTTTTTGACAGTACTCCTACAGATTTTGTGCAAACATCGCATACATTGGTACACAGTATCTCTATAGTCTTAAAACCAAACAGGCTTTCAGATTTTTCAAAGTACTGAGCTGTCACTGCTATCATTGGCAGCCGCCACACATGGCGGAGACGCTGTTACTTAATATCCATAGAGTACTGAGTGACATGCTTATTGTATCGTGAAGACATGCCATGATTTTGTGAATGTAACCTTAACTGTACCGTGTGTGTGTGTGTGTGTGTGTGTGTGTGTGTACTGTATAAAGCAGATGCAGATGTCTACCAGTGATGTCTATCTATCCAGTCACAACATGTTTCCTCAGCACTGCATGAATTCCTACGACTGCACTGACACTGAGACAGGCTGTGAGTAACACACACACACACACACACACACACACACACACACACACACACACACACACACACACACACACACACACACACACACACACCTTTTCAGGCCTCATAAAGTTGAATCCAGACTTTGTCAAGAGCAGAGTACATCCAAGGAGGTCTGCACAGGTCTGTTTAACAAAATAGCCAAGTCAAATACAGAATACAGAAAATTATTTATTCAAATTTTATAACAGCTGGTAGTCAGGGGATATTAAAACAAGTCTTGGAATAAATTCCTTACCAAAAGATATCTTCACCAATGTGTTTGCAAAGGTGTCTAGTAACACATCTCACAAAGACTGAAATTCAGTATCCCTAGGAGAATTTCTGACAGCTCCTTAAAGTTGGGGTACCCACCATAACCTTGGTTAAAAAAAAATCCCCCAAAGAAATCAAAATTTAATTCTGTTTTAACACATCGGGTGCCAGCATTTTTTCATAACAACTTACCGTGGGTGCCAGCATTCTCCCCATTGACTGCGCTTTGCTGTTTAAAATGTCCGCGTGCGTTACAAGCAAATCCACGCAAAAAAAAAGCATCGATTCATGTTCTGCCATGAGCCTGGCTACTGGCTGGAACCATAACATTCCCCTCGCGGGTTACAACGGGGGGGGATCGCGCATCGCGCATGACCATTTTTCCCCACAGGAAACAGATTTGGAGATATAGGCGTTTCAAAGTAGGAAATAGACAGGAAGCGGATGGGGGGGGAAAAAGTGTTTCCGGTGAGCGATCTGGCACTTCCTTCGCAGGATTACAATGGGTGCTCCCAGAGCTGCTCTAGCCCCGCCCGCGCGGAGAAAAACGTAAAAAACAAAAAGACTGAAATCACGGTTCAGACCGTGAACGGCACCGAAGCTTCGGAACCGCCACTAAGTAAACACACGGTTCAGACCGTGTTTGGCACCCGATGTGTTAAGTAGCATGTGAGGGGTCAAACTAGGGTGTTTTTATAATTCTGAATCCATTGCAATCATTTGTTTTGCACCAAAACCACTCCTTGGGCTAAAAACGGCCCAATCTCTCAATGGGCTTTTTACACACAAAGTATACATGGCTATGGCCAGAATTAAATTTGTTTTTTTTGTTTTTTTAAACCAAGGTTATGGTGGGTACCCCAACTTTAAGGAGCTGTCAAAAATTCTCCTAGGGATACTGAATTTCAGTCTTTGTGAGATGTGTTACTAGACACCTTTGCAAACACATTGGTGATGATTATTTTTGGTAAGGAATTTACATTGGAAAATATTCTGCTAATATCCCCTGACTATGGTCAACATTAGCCTGGTAAACCATCCCTCCGGAAATCTCTTTGGTAATTTATTTCAGGAGTGAGTCTGGCATGATCGCCCATTCTGCAATATTGGCTATTGCGGCTGTTTAAAGGGCTGCAAGGAGCTAAACATGGGAGAGAGACACTTGTATGACATGCATACACAAGAATTCAGGTCCACTCCAATCCTGTGCGTTTGACCATTTATTCTCCACAAAGCACGTTAAGTACAACAGTACCAGCATGATACTATTATACCTAAACGTGGATGTTACTGTGCGATATGATACGTTACTTTGTTGCGGTCAACAGAAATGATCGGCTCCACACGCTCACCCCCTCTCTATCCAGATTCCCCTGCTACTATGCCCAGGTGAACGCCATGTTTCATTATTAGAGTGGCAGTGCCCCAGCTCCTGTGATCACGCCCACCACCACTAACAGTGCAGTGCCCAATCTGTCAACAAAGTGTGCAATAATAATGTCAATAATGATAAAACACTAGACTAGGCAGAAAGTCACATACGGCTCCTACATTGGCTGTAGGCTGGAGTTGGGCGGGAGTAATACCGTTGACTGACAACCCCTTCAGCCAATGATCGTTGTTCCCCTTCAGCCAATTGCAGTGCATTTTTACCACCTCCAGACTAATGTGACGCAACGGGACTTTTGAGATGCCCAAAATAGGTTGCCTTATTCGGATACATGCGTGTCACTGCCCGCCCCTGCCGGTTCTCTGAATTTTCATTTTTAAATAGGCTCTGTCATGATTAATTGACCACATATATGAAGTTAAACAACTAAATTCTATCCAAAGGATATCTTATAAGTAAATTCCGTGCCTCAAAAAATAAGTTTGAGAGCTTTTTAAAACGAAAATAAAAAGTAGAAACTGCCCACAGAAACAATGGCTGCCGTTCGTGTTTGGTCGGCTGCACTCGGGTCCATTCGGGCTCACTCGAACTCGCCACCTGATTGGCCAACTTTTGCTGTCAATCACAGAACGATGAGCGACGACGCTGATAGGCTCGTTTTTGTGGTAAGGTAATGCGCTAGAAACGCCCAGACAAGCCTTCATGCCAGACTCCTTCCTGAAATCAAATAGAAAATATAGCTGCAAGCAGCGATAATACGGGGCCAGGAGAGAGAAAGAGAAATGATAATTCCTTTAACAGGTCAGTTCATGAAAGTCCTTGCGGTCTTGTTTCCAATGAGGGCCTGTGAGCAATTAGGGGTTAAGAGTCTTGCTTGTGTCGATGACAAATTTCATAGACACATTTGCTGACCTGGCCTGGAATCGTACCTGGGCCAACCAGAGCCTCTGGCTCCCTAGGCGGGCTCACTAACCACTCAGCTATGGCCGCCCGAGAGAGAGAGAGAGAGAGAGAGAGAGAGAGAGAGAGAGAGAGAGAGAGAGAGAGAGAGAGAGAGAGAGAGAGAGAGAGAGAGAGAGAGAGAGAGAGAGAGAGAGAGAGAGAGAGAGAGAGAGAGAGAGAGAGAGAGAGAGAGAGAGAGAGAGAGAGAGAGAGAGAGAGAGAGAGAGAGAGAGAAACGGAATAGATTGAAGATAGAAACGGAATAGATTGAAGAGACAGAGAGAGAGACATGGAAACGGAATAGATTGAAGAGAAAGGCATGGAAACGGAATAGATTGAAGAGAGAGAGAGAGAGAGAGCCATGGAAACGGAATAGATTGAGTCATGTTTTTTGCAATTCAACTTAAATGAGTGTGCATCAAGTGAGGCTTGAACCAGCAACCTTGTGGTCGTGAGGCACTCTTAGGTAGCTGCAACACTACCTATAGTGCTATAGCTTTGTCCAGGCTGATGTTGTCTGTTGAGGATAACAAACGCTTGCCTTCTGTCATGACCCAAGCCCCTGTTTCACTAACACTAAGATCACTCGTTCACAAACCATTTACCAATGAAGAAATTGTACATCTCCTCAGAAGCAAAACTAGTGAAAGTAGCCGATCTACAAGCTCACAAACCATTAAAAGTTGTCAGATTGTACATCGGCTATTTTCACAATGAAGTATGTTATACATTGAAAAAACATACTCTCATTGCTATCTGAAAAGTTGTGAGATTGTAGATCAGCTGTATGTAAAAAACACTCAATTAATTATTTCATGTTATCTTTAACAATTACAGATGTATTCATTGATAGTCATGTTGTGTGAAATGCACCTTAGATGAAGTCCGCACCAAGTGAGGCTTGAACTGGTGACCTTCAGGTTGTGGGGCACACATTTAAGCGAGAAGCCACCAACAGACAAGAACCTGTGAAAGGAGATCACACAGATGATACAGTTTCACGCAAATAGCTGAAAAATCCTGGGTTTAAGTGTTTTTCAAACTGCTCAAGATTGCGGACAATCTAAGGGCGGTGCTTACTGGTCAACGTGATAGATGTGTTCCTCATTAGTCAAGGCACATGTGTAAGCAGGTCTAATGGCTGTCGGCCAAACGAGGCATGACTTTTGCCTGTTTAAAGTTTGCATTTTCAAAAAATTGCTATAGCGCCCCCGTTTGACCAATTGGAGTAAGATTGGTTTCAGTGATATTTGGAATGGCCCTTTACATTTCTGCAAAGTTTCAAAGAATGGTAAGTCTGCATGTATGTGTTAGGGGCAGATGAATAATTGTCATAAAACTGCAATGTTCATTGGCTCATTAAAGCTTCATTTTTTCACTTATGGAAAATATTTTGCAAACGTTTTTTGGCATAGGTCCAAAGTTCATGTGTAAAATGTTTCGTGCAGATTACTCAAAAATCCCAGGAGGAGATAGGTTTTAACTGTTTTTCATATAATTCAAAATGGTGGGAGATCTAAAGGTCAGAGGTCAAAAGTCAGAGTGTGAAAGTTGTTCAGCATGAGGAGACGCATGTGTGCATCGAAGTTTCATGGCTGTAGGTGAAACAGAGCATGAGTTGTACCTGTTCAAAGTTGGCATTTTTCAATTGAGTGCTATAGCGCCACCTTTTGACGAAAGATTGTGAGAATTATTTCTTGATCGTTTTTCATGACCATCTATCATATGGCCGAGTTTCATAAAAAGCGACTGCACGGTTCAGCCAGAACTGCCAAAAGTGGCAGAAGAAGAAACGGAATAATCAGAATAACAATACGGGTCCATGCTGGAAGCCTGGCCCCGTAATGAGATTTTCCGGAGGGAGGGGCTTTACCAGGCTAGGTCAATATTTTATCCTGCTAAACATTTAAACACATTTAGACCTGAGGCCCATTCTAAAAATGCCCTCTAAATCCTGACCTAAGTTTTTTTTAAACTTCAAATATGTTTTCAAAAATTACAAAAATATATGTTGCTTATATATGTTCTTATAATACAATTGGCATGCAGGCGCATGCGCGAGGTAATGGGTTTGTCCCAACCAAAAAAAAAACTGTGCATGTTAGGTTTCGCTTTTGGTTTGCATGTTGCAGTTAGGTTTCGCTTTCGGTTTGCATGCTGCAGTTAGGTTTCACTTTCGGTTTGTGCGTTGCCAAAATCATGTGCGAGAAACAAGCACCGGTGTTGCAATGAACATCTCTACACGCTCCACTGTCTCTGTCGCCGATGTGCGGGCCAGTCTACTAGACGGGAGGGCCGCGTAGCGGCCAGACCTTCTAGTACTGTACATGGCAACAACAACCCCAAAAAGAGGTTCCCGTCTTGAAAGGGATAGTTACAGTTCAGCCCTAAATGGGTTGAACACACTTCTGCCTCGCTGTCACAAGTTGAGGATAAAGTACAGAAGTCCTGATATCACTCGTTCATCCCCTGGGTCGTAAAGTAATTTCTCTATGGAGAATAACATTGGGTCATCTTAGAATCGTCTCTCATAAGAATTGTGGTCCAAAAATAAACAAACTGTCTCTGCGATATTATCAGGGAGGTGGCTCTGTATCGTTTATGATAGTCAGTCACTCATATTTGATACAGTCTGTTTCTGGCAAAAATGTAACCAATTCGGCGGCGGTAATATTAGCGTGTTCTGACCGTCAGTTGATGCTTCATATCCATAAGAGTCAAACCGCCGGGGTCATTTGTTTATTTTTGGAACACACTTCTTATTTGACGCAATATTAAACACGTCTATGGGAATTCAGAATGGGGTGGAAAACCGCGACCCAGGTAGGATGCGTAAATTACGTCAGACTTCGGTGCTCTATAATGTCCATGTATATGACAGGCTGAGCACTCTGGTGTAACATATACAAGTAGGGATGTCCCGATCACGTTTTTTTTCTCCCGATCCGATCCCGATCTTTTGATTTTGAGTATTTGCCGATCCCGATCTTTCCCGATCCGATCTTTTCATTTAAAAAAATATATATTATAATTTATGCATGTAGAATTTATTTTTATCATTTATTTTGTAGCAATAAAAGACAATATGTCTCAAAACACTGGCTGACAGTTGAATTATTGCCAACAAAATAAATGTTAATTAAAGAAATGAAGACAAATACTGAATATCTGAACATTGGCTTGCAGTTATCGCACATAGCCAAAATACAATAATAATAATAATATAGCTGCAAGCAGCGATAATACGGGGCCAGTGAATAGAGAGAGAGAGAGAGAGACATGGAAACGGAATAGATTGAAGAGAGAGAGAGTGACATGGAAACAATAGATTGATGAGAGAGAGAGATGGAAACATAATGGTTTGATTGGACATCTCAACCTACTGCCATTAACAGGATTCGAACTCTCAACCTTCAGACTAATAGGCTGCAACACTACCTATAGTGCTATAGCTTTGTCCAGGCTGATATTGTCTGTTGAAGATCATAAACTCTTGCCTTCTTTCATGAACCAAGCCCCTGTTTCACTAACACTAAGATCACTCGTTCACAAGCCATTTACCAATGAAGAAATTGTACATCTCCTCAGAACCAAAACTAATGAAAGTAGCCGATCTACAAGCTCACAAACCATGAAAAGTTGTGAGATTGTAGATCAGCTATTTTCAGAATGAAGTATGTCATACGTAAAAAACGTACTCTCAAATAAGCATTTCAGGTTATCTTTACCATTTGCACATGTATTCATTGATACAGTCATGTTGTTTGCAATTCAACTTAAATTAAGTCTACATCAAGTGAGGCTTGAACTGGCGACCTTGAGATTGTGAGGCATTCATTTAAGGGAGACGCCATTGGCCCAACAGACAAGTAACTGTGAAAAAGGAGATCACACAGATGATACAGTTTCACGCAAATAGCTGAAAAATCCTGGGTTTAACTGTTTTTCAAACTGCTCAAAATTGCGGACAATCTAAGGGCGGAGCTTAATGGTCAAATCGATACGTGTGTTCCTCATGAGTCAAGGCACATGTGTAAGCAAGTTTCACGACTTTCGGCCAAACGAGGCATGACTTATGCCTGTTTAAAGTCTGCATTTTCAAAAAATTGCTATAGCGCCCCCTTTTGGCCAATTGGAGTAAGATTGGTTTCAGTGATATTTGGAATGACCCTGTACATTTCTGCAAACTTTCAAAGAAATGTGAGTCTGCATGTATGTTTTAGGCACAGATGAATAATTTTCATAAAACTGTAATAGTTAAAATCTATCTCCTCCTGGGATTTTTGAGCAATCTGCACGAAACGTTTACCACTTGAACTTTGGACCTTTGCCTACAAAAATTTCCAACGGATTTTCCATAAGTGAAAAAATGCAGAAGTTAGGAGCCAATGACTGTTTTTCATATAATTCAAAATGGTGGGAGATCTAAAGGTCAGAGGTCAAAAGTCAGACCACGAAAGTTGTCGGGCATGAAGAGACGCATGTGTGTATCGAAGTTTCATGGTTGTAGGTCAAACAGGGCATGAGTTGTACCTGTTCAAAGTTGGCACTTTCAATTGAGTGCTATAGCGCCACCCTTTGACGAATGAGTGTGAGAATTATTTCTTGGTAGTTTTTCATGAGCATCTACCATATGGCCGAGTTTCGTAAAAAGCGTATGCACGGTTAAGCCAGAACTGGCAAAAACAAGTATTTTTCAAACTGCTCAAAATTGCGGAAAATCTAAGGGCGGAGCTTAATGGTCAAATCGATACGCGTGTTCCTCATGAGTCAAGGCACATGTGTAAGCAAGTTTCACGACTTTCGGCCAAACGAGGCATGACTTATGCCTGTTTAAAGTCTGCATTTTCAAAAAATTGCTATAGCGCCCCCTTTTGGCCAATTGGAGTAAGATTGGTTTCAGTGATATTTGGAATGACCCTGTACATTTCTGCAAAGTTTCAAAGAAATGTGAGTCTGCATGTATGTTTTAGGCACAGATGAATAATTTTCTTTAAACTGTAATAGTTAAAATCTATCTCCTCCTGGGATTTTTGAGCAATCTGCACGAAACGTTTAGCACTTGAACCTTGGACCACTGCCTACAAAAATTTCCAACGGATTTTCCATAAGTGAAAAAATGCAGAAGTTAGGAGCCAATGACTGTTTTTCATATAATTCAAAATGGTGGGAGATCTAAAGGTCAGAGGTCAAAAGTCAGAGGGTGAAAGTTGTTCAGCATGAGGAGACGCATATGTGTATCCAAGTTTCATGGCTGTAGGTCAAACAGGGCATGAGTTGTACCTGGTCAAAGTTGGCATTTTCAATTGAGTGCTATAGCGCCACCTTTGGACAAAAGATTGTGAGAATTATTTTTTGATCGTTTTTCATGACCATCTACCATATGGCCGAGTTTCGTAAAAACCGACAGCGCGGTTCAGCCAGAACTGCGAAAAGTGGCAGAAGAAGAAGTGACAGAATAATGCGAATAACAATACGTGTCCAGAGCAGAGCTCTGGCCCCGTAATTAGACTCGTCATTCAGGATGGAAAATAAAGTTGTCATTTTGGGGAGAAGTGGAACTTAGAAGTCATTTAAGTTTAGCGTGAGGGACAGGGTCTACTCTGATTACTACAGCAGGGGTCCCCAAGGTTTTTTAGGTCAAGGACCCCTTAGCTAAGGGAGAGATGAAGCAGGGACCCCCAATACATATTGTATAACATTTGTGTTGCAGATTAAACCTTTTCATAGATTTTATAGATAGCTCCATAGACTTGTTTAACAGCACTGTCATCAGTGTATTTATCAGACATGTCAAACTCTCAGTACTTAGTAAAGTTGAGCCTAGGCTCTGTACTTGGTCTGCTCTTTTCCCCTCTACCTCTTCTAAAGTTCCCCTCAGAATATAGGGATATTAGGGTTCATGTGGTTAATGTAAATAAAATAAAAAGGTCCTATCACGCAAAGATTTGGAGACCCCCCTGTAGTAACTCTGAGAACCCCCTAGGGGTCCCCGACCCCCTGTTGAAGACCCCTGCTCTACAGGGAATTACTTGATATCTACACCAGGGGTCTTCAACAGGGGGTCTGGGGGGGTCCTCAGAGTTACTACAGGGGGTCCCCCAAATCTTTGTGTGATATGATTATTTGTTTTTACATTAACCACTTGAACCCTAGCATCGCTTTTCTGAGGAGAACTTTAGCCAAAAATAGCAGATCTACAAGCTCACAACCCCTCGCGCTGCGAGGCATTGTGAGCTTGTAGATCGGCTATTTTTGGCAAAGAGTTATACAGTAGGTGTGTAGAGGGAAAAAAGAGCAGCAAAAGTTGAAAAACGTTGAAGACCCCTGATCTACACTACAGAAAACATTCAGTTGGACATTAAACACACACACACACACACACACACACACACACACACACACACACACACACACACACACACACACACACACACACACACACACACACACACACACACACACAGCTGACATTAATTAGTGATGTTGATTGCTATGTGGTCAAATGCGCATACAGCCTCAACGAGCCATCATTAACCAGTTACACAGCTGACTGGCAATAATATGCGCATTTGTGTTGAAAACGCATCGCATCTGATCACTCTTATCTAATGCAAGGAAGTTGGAGCAACTCTCTAAAATGGTGGATTTTAGTTTGGCTGGTCAATTTGAGATGACAACAGCAACAAAGGTTAGTAGTTGACTATTTGAGATGTAAGATGATCAGTTATTATTCCAGTCAGGGTCCCCACGGTCATGAAATTCCTGGAAATATTTTGAAATAAAAAAATAAAAAATCCAGTACTGGAAAAGTTTTGGAATTGATCAAACTTCATCAAAGGTCCTGGAATTTATCAAGGGTCCTGGAAAAATATTTGGCTATGCATTGTTTTTGGCTATAGATTATTTTTAATACAAAACCTTTTCATAAACATGTATAACATTACACGAAATATGTAACATAAGTAGTTTTTCGCCGAACAGGCTGTGTAACACCCCATCCGCACTGCCAGCGATGCGACGTGACGCGACGCGAGCGGGCGATGGAATCTCATTAAAATACATGTTTTTGAATGAGACCGTCCTGACCTACCGCAAGCGACAACGAACCGTGCAACGACGTCGTCCACCCCTCCTATTTTCGCTCGCAGGCTCTATTTGAGCGAGGTTTCGCGGCTGTGCCCCACCCCCAAACACTTTTTATTGTTTTTTATTTATTTATTTTGCTACACTGCCTACCTTTGGGCATTGTACATAGGAGTAAGAGACACATTATTGCGCTGAATGATTGTTATATAGGCCTGGAAATTGGGCTAAATATTCTGGAAAAGTTTTGGAAAAGTTTTGGAAATTCATTGCTAAAAATGTGTGGGGACCCTGTCCAGTGGTCTATCCAAGATGTTTTAAAACGTTGACGACCAGCGCTACTCCTCCTGTGTGCGTCTCCCTCTATGAACGCCACGGGGCCACCGTGTGTGTGTGTGTGTGTGTGTGTGTGTGTGTGTGTGTGTGTGTGTGTGTGTGTGTGTGTGTGTGTGTGTGTGTGTGTGTGTGTGTGTGTGTGTGCGTGTGCGTGTGCGTGTGTGTGCGCGTGTGTGTGTGGAGAGGGGAGGGCTGGAGAGCTCAGCCTGCAGATACAACACGTTTACAGACAGAGACGAGAGAGACTTCTCATTACGAGGTGTTTTACCGAGGGAGAACACTTCTCCATATGACGCTGTTAATGATGACTTTAAGAACGTATACAATAATAAAAATATTTTATTAATAAAATGTTTTTTAAAAATATGAATATTTTTTTATTTATTTTTTATTCCCGGTCCCCGATCTTTTTTTGCCGATTCCGATCTTTTGAAAATGACGTGGTCGGCCCCGATCCCCGATCACGTGATCGGATCGGGACATCCCTATATACAAGTGATCGGAAATTGATCGGGTTGAATTTGATCATTAGCGATCAAAGGAGTGGAGATGCTTTACTCCGTGCCGATTAGGCTTTACACTGGGTTTTATTAACTTAGTAAACCTTTTCATAAAGACTTTTTTCGCTAGTTTCATATATTTTTTTCACAATGCATGATATGTGTTTTTTGATGATAAAGCAGGGTATGCTTGTGATTGGGTGAAGAGTCAAGACCCACCCCTTGCTCCTCTTTACACCAATAGCACACTGGTTGCGGCCAGTTGAACTCGCAGCCATTTTTCGCTGAACTAGAGGCTTCCAAACAGGTCTGTAGAAACCAATACTGTAGGTGATGTCAGGGTGCCTTGGTCCTTTTTATACGTATACACGTAATGACAGCGGGCTCATATCAGGTGTAACAGGTAGGATAATAATGAGAGAGTCAGAGCTACGGCCATTACTGGAGGAGCTAAGGTTAGCAACATCAGTGAAAATGTACCTTTATGTCAAAGTGTTTTTCATAACCCATTTGGGGCGGGAACCCCTATTTGTAACTATACCTCTCAGGACAGGAACCCCTTTTGGGGTTGTTGTTGCTTTGTACAGTATATGTCAGCATACATGTGTTGTAATTTTTGAATAAATATTTAAAGTTTTTCAGAAAACTTCAGGTCAGGATTTAGAAGCCGTTTTTAGAATGGGCCTCAGGTCTAAAATCGGGTCCCACAGGGCTCTAGTGTGGAGGGACAAAATGACAGCTTTTGAGCTCGTAGATCAGCAATTTCTGGCAAATAGAGATGGTGTAGAGGGGGAAAACATTAGGGGCCAAGCTTCTGTGAAGTCCACACTATTCTACTGACCACTTGTGGCGGCGCTACAGAAAGAGCAGTATGCAGAAAATGTGGCTTATAATGATGGCATGAGACTGCTGCTTAAAGACAGGGAAGAACCATAGAAGACAGGGAAGCACCATAGGAAATACCATAGATAAGCGGTTCTCAAACTATGGGTCGCAACCCCAAGTGGGGTCGCGGGAGGGTGCCGTTGGGTCCGCGCTTTGGCAGCCTAAAAATAAGATTCATTCTTTTTCTATCGAGAAATGGGAAAAAGTAGGGTCGTGACCAGCGTGAAGAGGTGTTTTTATTTATCTACAAATCATTAAATGGGCTGGCTCCATTCTACCTCTCCGCACTCGTAGAACCATATGTCCCAACCAGGGAATTGAGGTCTGCTGATAAATCTTTGCTCGAGGTTCCAACCCGAAAATTCAAAAAGACCAGGGGTGACCGCTCTTTCATGGCCACGGCCCCACGCCTCTGGAACAGCCTGCCCCTCCACATCCGATCCCCCCCAATCTTTTAATAGCATCTAATTTACATGGTTTGCTTTTTATCTTACTCCATTCAAAATTATGTCTATGTACGTATTAGTTATGTACCTAGCCTATATGTAATTTCCACTTATACATATTTCTCCTTCCCTCTTTTATGTTATCTTTTAAAGTGTTTTCCTTTGTTGCTCTTAAATGTTTTGTGAACTTGCTCTGTTGTTTTGCATTGATGTTTTTGAATTTGCCTGTACAGCACTTTGGTTCAGCTTGCCTGTTTGTAAATGTGCTATATAAATAAAGCTTGATTTGATTTGAAGAGGGCGTCAAAGACGGCCACTCGACTCCTCATACACACATACAGCTTCAACATACAGAGAACCCACAAACACAAAGCCCTTGCAGAGGTATACAACTGATTTAGTTCATAAACTATATAGTTATATGAAGTTCAATAGGAGCGTGTGCCCGGTGGCTTAAAATAGTTTTTTGTAACTCTGAGAGCGAGAGGGTAAATACATGGACCACAAGTCCATTTGGTTCCATTTGTACCCACTCGGAATGAAATAAGCGCTGGAGGGGTTACTGACTGTGTACATTTTACAGAAACACTTCCGCTTCTTTTATTGGTATTGTAGCGTTTTAGTGCCTGAGCTGGAATCGAACCCTATTCTCTAGCACAGTCAGCAGCAGACTCAGATGTGCCAAGAAAACTGCGTCAAGAAAACTCACGTGGGGGCGAGTCGCCATCGCTACAATATTATTCATTAATTTGTTTCATTGATAAGATAGACCTACAAATCAGCAGGAAAAGGAATCACTGCTGGTAATTTCATTTTCTAAAATATCCCAGGGCACACTTATATATTATATATATATATATATATATATATATTCATATATATATATTCATATATAAAGCCAAGTCAGTAATTTATGCTTTTATTTTAAGATATTCTTTATTTCCACTTTGAAATTAAACTATAAATAAAGTGTGTTGGGTCACCAAGAAAATTCCCCCATGAAGTGGGGTTGTGGTATAAAAAAGTTTGAGAACCCCTGCCATAGATGACAGGGAAGCACCATAGTGAGCACCATAGAATACAGGGAAGCACCATAGTAAGCACCATAGGAATAACAATGACTGACCCATATGTGTTTTCCAGTGTCGCTTGAAAAAAAATAAAAAAGGCAATCAATAATCATTACAAAAAAATGCAGTTAGTAGAAGAATAAATCTGATATAATCAGAAAATACATTGAGTTGTTCTCTGCTGACATAACCTCTCTCCTCCTTCTAGGTCTCTCACTCCTTCCTGTGTGTAAAGAGGAGGTTTCCCCTGAACAGCAGGAGAGTAGTCCCAGTCTGGTCCAGGTGAAACTAGAACCTCCAGAGATTAAAGAGGAACAGCAGGAGGAAGCAGAGGAGGCTGATGGGTCAACATTGACATTACATAGATTTATAAATGGATCTGGATTCATCCGCCAGGTGGAATATGCAGGTAGATCAATTTCTCACACCTCTCTGTCTCTGATTTAAATGAACTCTTCATTCATTGTAGCTGGTTTAAGGGTCAAGCTTATACTATAGAAGGAGGAAAACATGTAATAGTTATCTCAAATTGTATCTTTTGCTTAGAGTTCCAACACCTCCCTGTGTGTAAAGAGGAACAGCAGGAGGAGTTACTTCAAAGACCAGAGGAGGCTGCAGGGTCATTACTAACATTACTAACAGTGAAAAGTGAAGATGATGATGAAAACAGAGAGACAGAGCCTCTAGCCAGCACATCTACTGAACACATGAAAACACAAGCTGATGTAGAGGACTGTGGAACATCACAACCAACTATTGATGACCAGCTCCTCTCTTCACACTGTTCTGAATCTGACATTACTGACGACAGTGATGACTGGCCTTCACACTGTTCTGAATCTGACACTGAAGACAGTGATGAGTGGAAGCCCAGTGAACAGCAGTCTGCTTTAAACACACTGAAATCACACAAGACACAACGTGTGGAAGAACAAAGACTGTCTTTGAGCAACAAGCTTTCTCAGAACATGAAATCGTCAAAACAAACACCATCCATGAAGAGTCAAACAGGAAAGAAAAGCTTTTGTTGTAAAGAGTGTGGCAAAGTCTATAGTTCCAAACGTAATCTGAAAGCGCACATGATGATTCATACAGGGGATAAGCCCTCTTCTTGTACAGTTTGTAGCAAAAGCTTTAGTCAAACTAGATATCTGAAAATGCACATGAGAATTCATACAGTGGGCGAGCCCTTTGCTTGTAAAGAGTGTGGCAAAGTCTATAGTTCCAAACGTAATCTGAAAGCACACATGATGATTCATACAGGGTATAAGCCCTCTTCTTGTACAGTTTGTAGCAAAAGCTTTAGTCAAACTAGATATCTGAAAATGCACATGAGAATTCATACAGTGGGCAAGCCCTTTGCTTGTTCAGTTTGTGCCAAAAGCTTTAACCAAACCCATCATCTGAAAAGACACATGAGCATTCATACAGGGGAAAATCTGTTTGCTTGTTCAGTTTGTAATAAAAGCTTTAACCAACCTCAAAATCTGAAAAATCACATGAGGACTCATACAGGGGAAAAGCCATTTGCTTGTTCAGTTTGTTACAAAAGCTTTCACCAACCTAGTACTCTGCAAAGTCACATGAGGACTCATACAGGGGAAAAGCCATTTGCTTGTTCAGTTTGTAACAAAAGCTTTAACCACCCTCAAAAATTGAAAAATCACATGAGGATTCATACAGGGGAAAAGCCATTTGCTTGTTCAGTTTGTAACAAAAGCTTTTACCAACCTACTACTTTGAAAAATCACATGGGGATTCATTCAGGGGAAAAGCCAGTTGCTTGTTCATTTTGTAACAAAAGCTTTAACCATCCTCAAAAATTGAAAAAACACATGAGGATTCATACAGGGGAAAAGCCATTTGCTTGTTCAGCTTGTAGCAAAAGCTTTGCCCAGTCTGAAGAACTGAAAGGACACATGAGGACTCATACAGTGGAAAAGCCGTTTGCTTGTACAGTTTGTAACAAAAGCTTTAGTCAAACTAGATATGTGAAAAATCACATGAGTACACATACAGGAGACAAACCCTTTGCTTGTTTAGTTTGTGCCAAAAGCTTTACCCGGTCTGATACAATGAAATTGCATATGAGGATCCATACAGGCGAAAATCCCTTTGCTTGTTCAGTTTGTAGCAAAAACTTTTCCTGGTCTAAAGATCTGAAAAAACACATGAGGATCCATACAGGAGAAAAGACTCAAACAGGCTAAAAGCCCTTTACTTGTTCAGTTTGTAGCAAAAGCTATAGTGATACTCAAAATCTGAAAAGACACATGAGGATCCATACAGGCGAAAAGCCCTTTGCTTGTTCAGTTTGTTACAAAAGCTTTACCCAGTCTGAACAACTAAAAGTACACATGAGGACTCATGTGGACTTTTGTTGTAAAGAGTGTGGTAAAGTTTCTCTTTCCAAAGGTAATCTGAAAACACACATGATGATTCATAGTTGCAGTTTGTGTGCTAAATGTCTTGGTCAAAGTTAACGCTCAAACTCACTACTGTTAACTCATTCACTGCCAGACTTATTTCTGGCTGCGTTTGCCCACTGCCAGCTATTTTCGTTTTTCTTACCTTTCAACTGGTCACAGAACATTTATATTCACTATGATTGCTTGTTCGATCGTTTGTAAACACACACGGTATCCGTGTGCATCACCCAGAGAAAAAAACTTTTCAACCGGGATTTTCTTGTAGCAGCATGTGAATATACCATATCTCGCCAAAGATGCACGCTTTTCTTACCTTTTCAACTGTCAAAATAATCTTTTGTTGACTAAATCAACTGTAGATTTATACTAGTCAACTAAAATATGCATCAGAATGCTGGTGTCTTCCTTCATCTTCATAAAAACTATAAAGCTAGATAACATGAAAACAGTCTTCAAAAGTCTGTCTGTAACCCTGCCTAACCTTAAAGGGCAAGACCACTTTGGTAGATGTTTGGGTTGTGTAGTTACCTTGCCATGATGTAATTCCAAAGGTGGGCAAGAAATCTAAAATAATTGCTCAGTTGATTACAACAACTCTTTCAGCACATAAACGAACACAAACAAAGTTGATTCAGACAATACAGAACATCACAAAACCCAGTACTGTTTGTTTTTTAATACAAAAATTCACTTCCTGTTGATTTTGCTATTTTTATTAAGAAGAAAACCCGGACTGGGTCCGCGGATCTGGATCTTCAAATAGTAAAATCAGCAGGAAGTTGACATTTATATTAAAGAAAAACAGTACTGGGTTTGGTGATGTTCTATATTTTCTGAATCAGCTTTGTTTGTGTTCGTTTATGTGCTAAAAGATTGACTTTGAGAGCTGTTTCAGCGTACAATGTAAGTCAATAAGGAGCATATTTTTAATTATCAATTTCTAATCAATGGAGCAATTACTTTTTATTTCTCGCCCATCTTTGGAGTTGGCAAGCTAACTACACAACCCAAACCTCTACCAAAGTGGTCTTGCCCTTTAAATCCTGTCACATCTGTATTTATATTCTTTTTTTCTTTTTTTTTTACGCAAGACCTTTCTGTTTGCCACAGCCTTTTACTGAGGTTATTGATTCATTAAATGATGTATTTTATGTTATTGTTTTCTATTTCAAATCCTTATTAGCTAGTTTTAATTGTATACAAATGTCCTTTTATAATGTGTTTCAGTATTCTGACAATGTATTCATAGCAAAAGTCGCAGATCTACAAGCTCATAGATCTAATATTTTTGAAAAGGTGTGATAAAATATAATATGCCAATAAAGCCCATTGAATTGACATACAGAGGAATCAACAGAGGACGGGGTGATGACACTGGCTTTGGATACAATAATAAGTCCTGGACTTGTGAATGTAGAGTCATTTAAAACAGTTTCATTGTGCGTTACATTTATAATAAAAAGTAAACTGTCCTCCCTGTCTGTCCTTACTATCTGCACTCCAACAGAGTAGGAGAGCATCTCGACTGCATCTCACCTGTACACCTTCCAGTCCACAGTCACTGAACCCCGGCCCTCTATCCTGCGGGTTCTCGGTTAGTTACGGCTCTTCAGTGTCTCTGTCAGTTAGAGTAGGTACAGTAGCATCCTGTGTCCTGCAAGTACACACACACACTCCTTCACAAAAACACCTGCTGAAATGATAGAGTGAACACACACACACACACACACACACACACACACACACACACACACACACACACCACCAACATTAGTGTGACAAATGTCCGAAAGCCTGTTAAACAGCGACATCTAGTGTCATGATGACGTAGGACTAGTGCTTACACCCACCATTAGCAAATCATACATCGAGGTCACAATGCGTCACATGACGTATTGTGAGCTTGTAGATCGTCTATTTTCAAAGGATTTTTTTATACATTGTATATACGTTTCAAAACTTGTGAAATGGGACATTCTGCATAAAGAGTACTTTCTACTTTTGGTACTTAAAGTACATTCTGATGGCAATACTTTTGTACTTTTACTCAAGTAAATATTGAATTCTGGACTTAGGGCACGGTCCCACTGCACTTTTATTTTACCTCTGGGGCGAAATCTGCCAATGCTTTGTCAATGCAACTGCGTGGATTCACTGCGCAGGTGTCTCGATACGGTGACGAGGAGGACGGCAGGAGCCCTGTGGGGTGGATAGCCGTGCGGGGACCCCATTACTGCCCCAGTGACAGAGACATCGACGGCCTCAAGGACGGCTGGGACGAGCTATTGGCCAGCGGCCGGCCTGTGAACTTCCGGACGGTGAAGGAACTCGCCCTGAACCACGGGGTGCTCGGGGGTTGAAGTGGATGATATTTCTGGACACTGGTTTCAAGGTCGACCACGCCTGTGGGAGAGCGTGGCCAGAGCGACGGTGGACGGCAAGATCAGACCCTGTATAGTGAGCCCCCATGACCCCAGCATGACCCCAGCAGCAACAGGCATGTCATCTGTGCCTACGAGGAGGAGAACCGGGTCATGAGGTTAGATTCGGCCATCCGTGCCGCGGGGGGTCAAGTGTTCGCTTTCTTGCAAGCCCGACGTGCACACCTGCCTGCCTGGGGATCTACCGCAACAACCGCTGGAAGCTCCGCCCGACCATATATGAGAGCCGGTTATTGTGTACCCAGGCGTTACCTCATCATCAACACAGTCGGCGATCTGGAAGTCACATGATCGGGCCCCGTGAGAGCAAGAAGGTGCATCTAGCCCAGAGGGTGTAGATAAACCCATTAAGACCTGAGGCGATTCTTAAAAATGTTTTCTAAATCCTAATAGTTTTTTGAAAAAGATTTTAAAGATTTTTCAAAAATAGCATATCTACAAGCTCATAGCGCGGCACTCGGTGCCGCGCTATGAGCTTGTATATCTGCTAGGAGGCATCAAAAGCAGATGCATGGATTGAAGAATGAAACAATTTGCATTTTTGGATTATCTATTTTATTCATGTTTTGAAATGTACTCGTGACCCATAATAATGTGTAATGGATCCAGACCCACTGTTTGGGAAACAGTGCACTAGACTACAGACACACCACTCATTAGAACTATTCATGCTTTATATTCACTGTTGATGGATTATACTTTGTACCTATAGAATAGCCTGTACATTACGTTAGCTCAGTCTGAGTGAGGGTGTCTAGTGTCAGCATTTATTTGTTCATTCATTTGTTATCTTTAGTTTAGCATCTATCTACATTTTGTAGGTGGCAATTTGGCACCACAGTGCCCTCTAGTGGACGATGTTGTTGACGTTGTGTCAGCATCATTGCAGTTATAAATAGCAGTGGTGTAAAGTAACTAAGTACATGTACTCAAGTACTGTACTTTACTTTTTTTTAAACTTTACTATAGTATTTCCAATTTTCAGTACATTTACTTCTACTCCACTACATTTCAGAGGCAAATATTATACTTTTACTCCACTACAATTATTTGAAAACTTTAGTTACTATTTACTTTGCAGATATAGATTATTACATTATAAAACATACATTAACCACTTTAGCCCTATTTTATACATAGGCTATTTGAAAATAGCAGATCTAAAGTCCAACTGCAAAAATATACTTTTTGGCCAGAAAATAAAATATTTCACCGGAAGGAAAAAAAAATGTGGTTGCTCCACTGCGCCCTCTACAGATCCGGTCAATGGAATTTTTCTATTGACCAGATTTTTCCTTCCGGTGAAATATTTTCTTTTCTGGACAAAAAGTGTATTTTACAGAGAAGGTGGGGTTCTGAGAGGCTTTCCACCTCCGAGAACAGACTTTCAACAACACAAAACAGCCTTTGTTTCGGTGAGTAATGAAGTGGTTTAGTTTATTTTTACTACAGATAGAGCCCTAACAGGACAGTTTAATTCCTTGTCTATGAGCAGAGCCGAGCGCCTGGCAGAGCGTTAGCTACGCTCTACCTCATTGGTTCTCAAAGTGGGGTCCGGGGACCCCCAGTGGTCCTTGAGGGAGTTCCAGGGGGTCCCCAGCTAAATGATGGATAGTTAGGAACCAAATGGACCCTCATGGGTCGGTAACTCTGATAGTGTACAAATGGAACCAAATGGACCCTAACGGCCATTTGTACACACTCAAATTGGGGTTCCAGAGAAAGAAATGCCATTAAATGGGGGTCCGTAGCCTAATGCATGTCAAACTGGGGGTCCTTGAAATGAAAATGAATCACTGCTAGAGCCGTAAAAATCTTCTCTTATGGGGGTCCCTGGCATATCTTTTCAAATGGGGGTCCGCGGGCTAGTAAGTGTCAATTTGGGGGTCCTTGACATGAAAAAGTTTGAGAACCACTGGTTCTACCTAGCCATGGTTCACATGACGCTTATGACGTCATGTTTCAGATGGTTCTGGGGACTTGCGTCTCTATGGGTAGATCAGGGCATTGCAGGTCTGATGCTAGTGCTAATGCTAATGCGGCACAATAACACTGGTCTGCGGTTTTGTTTACGTTTCGTAACCCTGGTGATTATTAATGTATCTGCACTAAGCGGTGAGTCAAAGCTGTGTTTATTATCATTGTTCATTGGTTGATAATATTGTTTGTCTGTGTATCTATGTATTGCTGCTCCCAGTTAGCCTTACGCTTCGATTTGGTTTGATTTATCAAAGCTAGCAGCTAAGCTAGCTATGCTAGCGGTAGCTGCTAGCTTTGATAAATAAACCAAATCAAAGCTTAATGTCACACTTTATCATCAGCTTCTATTCTACTGAACTGAGCAATAAACACACTTTTAGACCAGTTGTCTGAATGTTAAGGCTTTTGCTTTGATAGTAGCTGTAGAATACAACCCTCGTAGACGTATTTATGATTCTGACGTTTTCAATCTACGAGAGTTGTAGGGTTCACCCCCCATGGACACAGGGACTTTCTGCACTATGCCCCGTAGACACTCCAAACATGTACACATTGAAAATAAAGGTGCTTACCCCAAAGCCCCAAGTGTTAACTCTTGCTACGGGGTAGTACTTCAATGTAATAATCCATATCTTTCAAAAAAGAAGTGTTTTAATGCCGTCTGTGGCCGAACGCCATTTTTTACATCTTTACATTGAGTGTAATTCCGGGTTTCACCAGATGGTGCGCATCACTACCGCCCATTGGGAACTTCCGATAGAATTGGCCACAGACGGCATTAAAACACTTCTTTATTGAAAGATATGGATTATTACATTAAACTACTACCCCGTAGCGAGAGTTAACATTTGGGGCGTGGGGGTAAGCACCTTTATTTTCAATTTGTACATGTTTGGAGTGTCTACGGGGTATAGTGCTGAAAATCCCTGTGTCCATGGGGGGTGAACCCTACAACTCTCGTAGATTGAAAACGTCAGAATCATAAATACGTCTACGAGAGTTGTATTCTACAGCTACTTTGATAGAAATTTTTACAGCTAGCATCGTTAGCACAACAATGCTAGCTTTACAATGTGTTATCAGAGTCATAATGTTTGTATGGGTGGATTTCATCAACACACTATGTTGTCATTAAGCTGTCAAAATGTTACTTTGGCCTTGTTTTTATGGAAAGTAGCTTCATTGTAGAGTGTAGTTGTTTATTTGGGCTTGTTTCCTCATGTTTAAACTTTTTATTTAGTCAATTGAATACTTTATTAACAGTTTGCAGATTGTACAGAGGTACGGTTTACAATGATTGTTAAAAGGATAACACTGAAAGCCCTAGGGGCTTGTTTCCATTGTGGTCCTGTGTATTCAATTCATTTAGATTCATTAAGATTAAACAGTGGTTCTGTTCATGTCAAGGAAAGGAAAGGACCCCCAATTTAACATGTATTTCTCCACAGACCCCTATCTGAAAATATACACATTTTTCTGTTAAAAAAAAAGATTTGTTTTGAAATGAGTAGATCTACAAGCTCACAACACAACAACTTTGAATATAACATTGAAATGACAAAATGGTTGCCAATGTATTTTAGTTTTATTATTATTATTTATGTTTATTCATTAATATTCATACTTTAATACTGTGGTTCTTAACCTTTTCAGGCCGCGACCCCCCAAAATAATCATATTTGAACTGGGACCCCCCACCCTGACAAGCATTAGAATTGTAGGCATTAAATGTAGTTTCACTCGGTTCCACATATAAATATGCGACTATGCAAGGTGTTTTGAGCATGTAAATCGGCTATTTTATTTATTTTTGCCTCTTTATTAGATAATATTTGACCATTTGGCCAATGTTTAACTTTTTCTTATAGTATAGTTTGTTCATTACTTTTAAAACAGTAATGGTCAAAAGTAATCAATGTGCAGATACCCTGTATAGATGTATGCTGTATGTTGGTTTGTTTACTATTGAGTGAGAAAACAATTTTGCACATTAAGCTGGTCACCCCCCCCCCCGCCCCCCCTCATTTGAGAACTACTGCCTTAATACCTCCAAACTTACATTACTTATTTGATTGGTTTAACTTTAACCTGTTTAAGAAAAAAAACAATACAGGAATATACAAAGAAGTAAAGAGAAACATATCATTATCATTATACTTGGAATAGCTCAGGGTAGAAGACTGGGTTAAGCACTTTTCTCCCTTTTTCTTTTTTGTACATTAATTATATTTGTCTCCGCCAGGCCGAAAGGCATGGCCCAGACAATGTTTTCCGTCCGTGTGTGGTTCCGTCTGTGAACAGCTAATCTCCGGCACCGTTGGCTTGATTGCAGTGAAACTGTGCACATGCACTCCCTGGATGCCAGATCAGAACCTCTGCCCCAAATATTTCACATGGGCCTGTTATAGCGCCACCAGGAGGCAGATCTTTGCAAAACACATTTTTTGACAGTACTCCTACAGACTTTGTGCACACATCACATACATTGGTACAGATTATCTCTATAGTCTTAAAACCAAACGGGTCTTTCAGATTTTTCATATTCCATCCTGATTGGCTAAGATTGTCTTCCAAAGTTTGCAGGAGAGGTCCGTTTTGAACAAAATACCTCAAATCATGAACACAGCGACACCTGTGCTCAGAGGAGCACTTTTTCTAGTTTGTGTTATCCTTTTAGCTCAAATGTCTGACTGTCCCTCGTGCTGTTTACATTTCTGTCTAAGTATTCAATCAATCAAAAAAACAGTGTACTTACCTGTGGAAAGAAAATGGACATCATTGTTGAAATGAAACATTGTAATCGTGGGCTACCTGTGTAACTTTGTGAAAATGCTACATTCTCTATGAAGCTGCCAGAGAGAAAGGCAGCAAGCGTATTGAAGTCTCCTCTTTTCAGGGCGTAACATTCTCAGCTGGTTGACAAGATGGAAGGAGCTGCATGGATGCATTGGGGGGCTGTGGAGACCAGAGAGACTGGCCTGGAGACGTTCACTGGGGGAGAAGGAGGAGGAGAACATATTAGCACCCCCCATGGCCTGGAGGATCACAGTGATGGGAAAGTGGCTGAACATCCCAGTGAAACAGAGGTTAGTGGATTCAATGTGATCTCCTTCCTTTTGAAAAGGTTCACCTGGAATGACATGACCAACATAGCCTGGACACCAGGTTGAAAGTCTTCAGTGTTCAATTGTGCAGCAACTACATTTATTTTAATTATGATATAACTATAGTCTAAATGGAACAGTCACGTGTCTGTGTGTGTGTGTGTGTGTGTGTGTGTGTGTGTGTGTGTGTGTGTGTGTGTGTGTGTGTGTGTGTGTGTGTGTGTGTGTGTGTGTGTGTGTGTGTGTGTGTGTGTGTGTTTGTGTGTGTGTGTGTGTGTGTGTGTGTGTGTGTGTGTGTGGTGTGTGTGTGTGTGTGTGCATCCAGAGAAGTTTCTGTATTATAAATAGCCTGCACCTTTGATCCTAGCCTAGAGGAAACTTGTATGACCAAGGTCATTAAATACCAACCACTCCTACATACCATCTCAGAGCTGGGTTATAGGTGCAGACATTATACCCACAGACTGGTTGTTAGAAGGTTTCAACAACTTGCTGCCCATAAAGGAGGCAAAAAGGCTGTCTCTGCTATAATCGCCAGACGCTGCTACTTATACCCATATTGTAACACATATGCCATGTGAATGTAACCTTAAATTCAGCTTAGTGTTAGTTCAGGCACAGAAGGCAGGAGGTGTACAATATTCGCGCACTATCCCCCGGATACACTGTACGATATTTGACCCGATTTCACTGTCGGGATGTTTTTTGGTGATCGCCGAGAAAACCACCGATCTCAATCAAGATCGGGCGTTCCTCGGCGAGGTGATGCTCGCGCAGTGTGTAAGGTACTCCGAGAAGATCCACCCCGATAAAGTGCGGTTGGCAAGGGGTTCCCGACAACTTTTAAATATCCAACATGTTGGATATTTGGGGCTGTCGGACCCGATCTAGAGCCACGCTACAGGTAATGAGAGCACATTACAGCCACGCAACTACACTTTAGAAATAAGCTAAAAAAAACAACCACCAATATTTTTTACAAGCAACTCGCTTATAATAAGTGGACACGGCAACACTGCTTCTGATCTGAATTGCACCGTGGTTGACTTTTTGAAGTCAGAGAGAGCGAGAGAGAGACATACAGATAAATAGAGAACTATTTAATGTCAATCATTAGCCTTTCACGTTTTCGTGAGACGTTTGGAATAAAAAACAAATGTATGTATTGGGTCGGGATCACATCGTGGTAAAATATCTTGCAATGAGTGAACCCCTGTCGCCGACCAATATATATATTATATATATATATATATATATCCCGATTTCAAGAGAGAAACTCGTGCAATGTGAAATGCTTAACGATCGGTTTACTCGCCGACCATTTCAAATGTCGGGCAGTGTGTAGGGGCCCTTACACCCACAAGTCAGTCTGTCTCTCCACGTTCAACCTCACTTCATTCTCATTCGCTACAATTTGACTCACACACGCCTTCATTCCCACAATGCATCTCAGGCTTTTTAGTATTTTTAAGCAGACCAACATCTCTGTTCATTCTACACGCTCATCATTGTTTAGATCAGGGCTACTCAACTTAAGATGGCTCAGGGGCCACTCAGCAAAATACCAAAAGTCCAAGGGGCCGCAAGCCAAAAATGACGGTCCTATTTTGGATTTTTCGATTTTGGAACACACACTACACATTGTTATTGTTATAAGAAAATGTACATTTTGACATCATATTCTTTTCACTGGACCTGTTTATTTTGTGTGTATGTCCAGTGGCATCAGTTAAGCAAAAGCCAAGGTATGGCAAGGTTAGGGTTGCCAACTCCCAGAGATTGAAATAAGGGACACCTATCCTGGGCGCGCGGCAAAGGCGCGCGGCCGAAAAAAAAATGGGGGTCAAACCCCCCCAAAAACCCGAAATGCATAGAAAACTATGCATTATACCTGTAACAATTGATGTTTGTTTTTGAAAGAAAAAATAGCAACCCATATATTTGAACGGAAATGTATATTTTTTATCCTGTGCCTTTTTTTTTTTGGTTTGACCACAAGGGGCCGCCAAGACGCGGGCCGCATGCGGGTTGAGTAGCGCTGGTTTAGATTGATTGATTGAATACTTTATTAACAGTTTAAAAAAAAAACACAGGAAAGTACAGCTCAATACAAGGTCTGCTAAGATAGTACGGCGGGAAATTGACGTTTTCAATACACGATAGTGCACTTGGTGATACAAGCGAGAAATTTGGCACAGATGTCCTTCATATGACCCTAATTGATAATCAATCTCTGGCCACGCAAAAATCCTAAGATTTCAAGATGGCCACCACCAGTTGGCTGCAACTGGGCCAACATTTTGGACTACATCACTTTGCTGTGGCTGTAAATCTTTGATTTCCCCTTTATTTTAATGTAGGAGAATATGTTCTGAGGGTATTTCTACCAAGCAAGATAAAAACAATAATATTAGGTTCCAATATGGCGGCATATTTTCCAATATGGCTGCCGATTAATGAGCTTGTAGCACATGTATTTGTATTAATTACCATACACAGAATCAATTTATAGCACATTTTAAAGTGATTTGGTAGCTTTTTAATGACCTAGGGCAACAGACTTTTCAATATGTTCACCAGTAAAAATACAAAAACTTGTATATGATGAAAAAATGTATATAGGGATATTTTCTCAAACAGGTGCTGACCTTTTTCTCTTTCCGTGGAAGGACAAAACTGTATGGCATCTGCTGAATGCATGAAAGCTGATGCATTTTCATGAAGGGGGTCCTTCATGAAAATGAGGTCCTTCGACAGCTTTGTGTCTGGGTAGCTCAGTTGGTAGAGCGTTCACCTTCGGATCACATGGTCATGGGTTCGATGGTTACATGGCGGCTTTCCGACATGTCGCCTTTCCGACGTTAACGAACCCTATACCTAACCCTCACCCTAACCCTAACCGCACGCGGAAGCCACTAGTCGGAGTGGCGAGATGTCGGCATGGAAGACGGTTACCGTTTCGATTAGGATCAGTGTATGAGTAGGTACGGTGAGTGTGGCGCTCCACCTCAGCAATACCAGGGGGTCTATAAGACCCCTGCGTTCTCAGCTGATACTGACAATAAGTCTCAGACTTACTTAATATGAACAAGTGCAACTGCTATGACAACAACGTCAGTATCTGAGCTGCGAATCATGATGTGTCAGATGCTATGCTCTGCAGCTCTGCCTCAGATACTGACATTGTTGACATAACAGTTTCAACTTGTTCAAGGACTTGGCTTGAATTATCTGTGGATTGCCTTTGGAAGGAGGGAAGGATCTCAGATGGATCCCCGTTCTTGAAATTGCATCAGCTATTGAATCAAAGTCATCAGGTCTTTGCTTCTTTCATGCATTCAGGGGATGCCACACAGTTTCGTCCTTCCATGGAAAGGGAAAAAGGTCAGCATGGCAGACAACTTCTCCAAATTAGGTTCAACACCTGTTGCAATAAATGATAAACGTATGCAAGTCATTGAGGAGTTCATAGTACTCATGTACGATAGAACTTCATAGAAGTAGTTTCTTTAAGGAAGTGAATGCAAGTGAAGTGCATTCCAAGCAGGACATATATGGGGCCAGTCACTCTTGTGCAGTCCTGTTTGCCAAATTATGCCAGAAGCTGACACGATGTGGATGTAAAAAAGCATGTTCTGGACACTGCAAATGCTTTAAGTTTGGACTTGTCTGCACACTCCTCTGTGGTTGCAGTTGCTAGTACACTGGCCTGTCACTTGCCCAGCCACCATTGTAAATGAGAATGTGTTTATAATGACTTGATAACAAAACAAAAAGTAAGCACTAAGCTTTACCAAGCTAATAAATCACTTTCAAATGTTCCATAAATGGATTCTGTGTATGGTAATTAATACAAATGTACTACAAGCTCATGTGGATAAACCATAAGCATATGCAAATTTCTGCAATTTATCGGCAGCCATATTGGAAGGCATGCCGCCATATTGGATCCTAATGTTATTTTTTTATCGTACTTGGTAGGAATACCTCCAGAACATATTCTCATATATTAAAATAAGTCCCAGCAAAGTGATATAGTCCAAAACATTGGCCCAGTTGCAGCCATTTTGAAAACTGGTGGTGGCCATCTTGAAATCTTTGGAATTCTGCGTGGCCAGAGGTTAATTATCAATTAGGGTCATATGAAGGTCATCTGTGCCAAATGTCGCGCTTGTATCACCAAGTGCACTATGGTATCAATGTCCCACCTTACTAAGAGGATTAAACCCAACAAAGCACTATGGCTTGTTTCCATTGAGGTCCTTTGTAGTCAATTCATCCAAAAAGCTTCGTTCTGCAGCTGTCAGTGTTCAGACTCCCTCCACCTCCCCGGCCTCCTCCCTGTGGCATTTAGTTTACATATTAATGTATGATTCTGTGGATTGTACTGTGATCTGTGGTATCTTAACTGTGCATTGAAAGGTTCAATGTTATGTTCATTTAATAACTGTATTTTAGGCTCTGCTTCAGGGGCTTTGTGATCTCAGACTCTGTGTCATGCTGCACAGGTAATCTATAGAATCACAGGAGCAGAGTCACACCGCCACACTGAATGCAATAACATTGCAATAAATGGTAAAATGTCCTTGTATGCTCTCCTTTATGTGGACATGGATACATTGTGTGTGTGTGTGTGTGTGTGTGTGTGTGTGTGTGTGTGTGTGTGTGTGTGTGTGTGTGTGTGTGTGTGTGTGTGTGTGTGTGTGTGTGTGTGTGTGCTGTATAAAGCAGATGTCTACCAGTGATGTCCATCTAGCAGCCCTGAGTCAGGACCTGAGCTCTGCTGCCCCCTGGAGGACTGCTGCCTGCATGACTCCCATCTACTGCACTGACTCTGAGACAGGCTGTGAGTAACACACACACACGCCATTTACTTTTTCAGTTCTTGTAAAGTTGAATCCAGACTTGTTTAACAAAATAAATACAAGTCAAATTAAGAATTTTATTTATTCAAATTTTATAACAGCTGGGTCAACATTTTATCCTGCTAAACATTAAACACATTTCTGCCTCGCTGTCACAAGTTGAGGATAATGTCCATGTATATGACAGACTGAGCACTATGGTGTAACGTATACAAGTGATCAGAACTTGATCGGTCTGAAGTTGATCATTAACGATCAACATGTTAATGTCTGACCAGATCCATAGTTTCACATTGGAATGGAGATGCTTTACTCCGTGCTGATATGTGTTTTTGTAAATGATCGTCCCATTCATTTTTAAATTGATAATAAAGCAGGGTATGCTTGTGATTGGGTTCTACTGAGTGAAGAAGACCTATCCCTCGCTCCTCTTTACACCAATAGCACACTGGTTGCGGTCAGTTGAACTCGCAGACATTTTTCGCTGAAATAGCTGATATTTCAACAACATATGGAAACAAGCCCAAATAATCAACTACACTTTAGAAACATGCCCAAATAATCAACTACACTTTAGAAACATGCCCAAATAATCAACTACACTTTAGAAACATGCCCAAATAATCAACTACACTTTAGAAACAAGCCCAAATAATCAACTACACTTTAGAAACATGCCCAAATAATCAACTACACTTTAGAAACAAGCCCAAATAATCAACTACACTTTAGAAACAAGCCCAAATAATCAACTACACTTTAGAAACATGCCCAAATAATCAACTACACTTTAGAAACAAGCCCAAATAATCAACTACACTTTAGAAACAAGCCCAAATAATCAACTACACTTTAGAAACATGCCCAAATAATCAACTACACTTTAGAAACAAGCCCAAATAATCAACTACACTTTAGAAACAAGCCCAAATAATCAACTACACTTTAGAAACATGCCCAAATAATCAACTACACTTTAGAAACAAGCCCAAATAATCAACTACACTTTAGAAACAAGCCCAAATAATCAACTACACTTTAGAAACAAGCCCAAATAATCAACTACACTTTAGAAACAAGCCAAAAAAAAACACAACCCGTAGCTACCAATATTTACAAGCAAATGTGCAGAAAAAGAAGCCCAATGTCGCTTATAGTAAGTGGACATGGAAACACTGCTGCCGTAGTATTTACATTTTACAGAGACCCGTGTGGACAGACACAGCTGTGAGGGATGGATTCTCCGACCAATCAGTAGCAGCAGCGTTATACGTCACAGCTTTAGCCCCGCTTAGCCTTGCTCAGACCTACCCAGGACTGGGTACTTTTTAGGCACTAGTTTAGTACCACTTACACACCACACTACCCACTTCATTGTAGTGGAAATTGTGGCACAAGTGGGCGGTGTGGGTTGGGCCTGGTTGAGGCCATGCATATGGAAAGCTGCCTATAATGGCCAAAACATCTTGAAAACGGCTACTTTCGCCGGTTTTCAATCGCCGATTTTCGATTGAGTTTTGGCCATTGTCACCCGTTTTTCTTTGATAACACGGGCTAGGAAGGTCGGATGGCGACAAACTAAATACTTAAAGGTAGGGTAAGTGATATTTTTTGGTTAAAACAAAAAGTATGTTGTTAAAAGGTTAAAACACTATATTCTGATAGTAATCATTGCTATAGAGTGTTTGTTCAGTAAACAAAAAAATTGACCCAAAGACCAAGGAGATATGATTTGTCGAAAAAAAAAGTACTCAGGAGCTGAGATACAGACTTTTTAAGCTTTAAGTTAACAAGGAAGTGGATGGGAGTCTTTTCCTTCGAAAAAATCATATCTCCTTGGTCTTTGGGCAAAAAAATAAAAAATAAAAATTACGTTTTTTACGTCTGTGGCAGGGTTGGTAAACGGGAATAATTACGTTTATTACGTCAGTGGCAGTGGATGAGTTAATGAGTTAATAAAGAGGTGGAGAGACAAGGAGACTCCTGTTACTGAACAAACACTCTATAGCAACGAGTACTATCAGAATATAGAGCTATTTAACACTTATTTTAACCAAAGCAAATCACTTACCCTACCTTTAAGTATAAGTTCACTTTGAGCTGCATCCAATACATCCACGGCCATTTCCGTCTGCCTTACTGTTAGGCCGCTAGGGGCAGTTGAAATGTATTTTTTTTTGGGGGGGGGGGGTAGTTTTTTTTCATTCAAAATTTCTAACCGAACAAGGCATCTCAGACAGCACACTAAAGGGCCACGGATCGGCGGTTGGGAAACGTTGTTCGAATACATCTAACTATATAAATGGCGAGCGACTTCCGCACCCTAGGTGCGACACCCCACAGCTCTGTTATCGAATAAACAACGCACCGCCACACCACATGTCGCCACCTGACTCGCCACGGCGGCCGTGCTGAATTTACGCGTCGCGTAGGGGACATCTCATTGCTCACTACACCTTTTCCACCGCGCAACATAATTAATTCTACTCACCAAATGTCGGACAAAACGGAAGGGGAGGCAGCTTCGTACCGTTTACCGTGCACACCACCGACACCGCACGGCGACGGGTTTCGCCGAAACAACACGAGCGGCCGCCATTGCACTCTGCCCATGTCCTCCACAACAGCACACACACAGCTCCTTTGCTTCAACCCCCCCCCCCCCTTCTTACGTACCTCCTTTGTTCCACCCAGGCCGTTACTTTCACTTCACTCATGTCTCGATCACAATATGTCCGTCCTTCACGTGCCATGTTCATCCCAAACACAAAAACAAACAGCCACAGCACAGCACGCTGCCCACGCTAATGTGGTAAACAAACCTGCCTAGGTTCATGACACCACAGGACTCGACAGTGATGTCATCATTATGCAACCCGGAAGTACAAATACCAAGGATAGGTCCGTGATGTCAGTCGGGTTGCCAAGTTTGCTGCCAGGTTTTAAAAAACAAGCGACAGAAACAAGCAAACCGTGCATGAAAAAAAAAAAACCTGCCGAAGGGGTCCGCCATGTTCCAGGGGGGTCCCCGGGGGTCCCAACACTCACAGGGGTCGGCGGACCACCAGGGGGTCCGCGGACCACCAAAGTAACAATCACTATTAACATTTTTTTTTTTTTTTTTTTCCTTTTGGACACTTTCACTCCGCCGATTTGGGTACCCCAATATACACACACCCACGCTGGGCCCCGTGCGCGGCTGGGGTTGAGGGGGGCCGAAACTCTAGTATTCATATATAAAGCCAGGCCAGCAATGTATGCTTTTATTTTAAGATATTCTTTATTTCCATTTTTAAATTAAAATATAAATAAAGTGTGTTGGGTCGGCAAGAAAATTCCCCCTTAAAATGGGGTTGTGGTATAAAAAGGTTTGAGAACCCCTGCCATAGATGACAGAGAAGCACCATAGTAAGCACGATGGAATACAGGGAAGCACCATAGGAAGAACATGGTCCACATGTGTTCCAGTGTCGTTTGACAAAACATAAAAAAGACAATCAATAATAATTTCCAAAAAAATGCAATCAGTAGAAGAATAAATCTGATACAATCCGAAATAAAACATTGAGTTGTTCTCTGCTGACATAACCTCTCTTCTTTCTAGGTCTCTCACTCCTTCCTGTGTGTAAAGAGGAGGTTTACCCTGAACAGCAGGAGAGGAGTCCCAGTCTGGTCCAGGTGAAACTAGAACCTACACAGATTAAAGAGGAACAGCAGGAGAGGAGTCCCAGTCTGGTCCAGGTGAAACTAGAACCTCCACAGATTAAAGAGGAACAGCAGGAGGAGTTAATTCAAAGACCAGAGGAGGCTGCAGGGTCATCGTTGACATTACTAGTAGTGAAAAGTGAAGAAGATGATGAAAACAGAGAGACAGAACCTCTAGCCAGCACATCTACTGAACACATGAAAACACAAGCTGATGTAGAGGACTGTGGAACATCACAACCAACTAGTGATGACCAGCTCCTTTCTTCACACTGTTCTGAATCTGACATTACTGACGACAGTGATGACTGGCCTTCACACTGTTCTGAATCAGATACTGAAGACAGTGATGAGTGGAAGCCCAGTAAACAGCAGTCCACTTTAAACACACTGAAATCACACAAGACACAACGTGTGGAAAGACAAAGACTGTCTTTGAGCAACAAGTCTTTGAGCAAAAACTTTAACCGATCTGATTGTCTGAAAATACACATGAGGACTCATACAGGGGACAAACCCTTTGTTTGTTCAGTTTGTGGAAAAAGCTTTAGTTCAACTCACTGTCTGAAAATACACATGAGGATCCATACAGGCAAAAAGCCCTTTGCTTGTTCAGTTTGTAACAAAAAAATTGGCCATGCTCATCATCTGAAAACACACATGAGTACTCATACAGGGGACAAACCCTTTGTTTGTTCAGTTTGTAACAAAAGCTTTAAACATGCTCGAACTCTGAAAGAACACATGAGGACTCATACGGGGGAAAAGCCCTTATCCTCCAGATTGTGAAAAACCCTTAAATCTAAAATGTTACCTGAAGATGCACATGAGGACACGTACATGGTAATGAAAAACTTTAGTTGCAGTTTGTGTGCTAAATGTTTTGGTCAAAGTTAACTCACTGCTGTTAACTCATTCACTGCCAGACTTATTTCTGGCTGTGTTTGCCCACTGCCAGCTATTTTCGTTTCTTTTTACCTTTCAACTGGTCACAGAACATTTATATTCATTATGATCACTTGTTCGATCGTTTGTAACCACACACATGTCTAATCTGTGTGCATCACCCAGAGGAAAAACCTTTCAACCGCGATGGACCCTTTTCTTGTAGCAGCATGTGAATATACCATCTCTCGCCAAAGATGCACGCTTTTCTTTTTTCAACTGGCCACATAAAATGTATATCCCTTATGATCACTTTTCCGACTGTTTGTAAATTATGACGAAAAATGTTCGTCGACTACCTTTTTTTACTGATGAACTAAGCTATGACGAAAACAGGGGACATGACGTCTGTGAGGTTGTACATCAGCATTGTGACGCCATCAAAGCCTGGCAAAATAATCTTTTGTTGACTAAATCAACTGTAGATTTATACTAGTCGACTAAAATATGCATCAGAAAGCTGGTATCTTCCTTCATCTTCATAAAAACTATAAAGCAAGATAACATGAAATCAGTCTTCAAACGTCTGTCTGTAACCCTGCCTAACCTTAAAGGGCAAGACTACTTTGGTAGAGGTTTGGGTTGTTCACAAGGCGGGATTTCGTCACTATACAATATCATATCTTCTCTGAAAGTGCCATCGCTCGCGGGGGTCAGAGGTAAATGGGAAACGGAGCTTGAGTCCGACCTGGCAGATGCACAGTGGGAAGAGGCAGTCTTCAGTGTCAATAACACTTCATCATGTGCTCGCTTAAGCCTAATACAGTTCAAAACCTTGCATAGGGTACATTTCACAAAAGCCAAACTCAGTAACATTTTCCCAGGAACGAGCGATGCCTGCGACAGGTGCGGCCTGTCACCTGCCAACCATACCCACATATTCTTTTCCTGTCCCAGGCTGGCCGATTTCTGGTCCAACTGTTTCGACACGCTAGGCAATGTGCTAAATATTAACCTAGATCCATGCCCCCTGATAGCCATCTTTGGGCCCGTAGGCGTATCCTCCTGCATTGGAAAGGCCCAAACCCACCATCTACCACTTCCTGGCTCAAGGACCTAATGTCATTTCTATCATCAGAAAAGGTCAAATACGCTCTACGAGGCTCAACTGCTACTTTTTATGATAGATGGCAACCACTTATTTCATTCTTTAACACCCTCACGTCCCTCGACCCAGACTGATTCTATAGAAAAGAAATACTCCTTCCCTGAGGTGAGCACCTCGGACATTACAGTAACCCCGCCTTATAGTATCCTGGTTATAACCATATGTGAGTATGTAGGTATATGTATGCATACGTGCTTATGTATGTGCACATGCATATTTACTTATGTTCGGTCTGTATAAAACTCTGTCCTGTTTTGTTTTGTTTTGTTTACTTTTGTTTTTTTGTTTCTGTTTTGTTTAGTCCCTTGTTGCCCCTTGTCAATTCCCAGTCTTGTCAATGTCCTGTCTTGTCCCATAAAAGCAAAAAAGAAACACGGTGATATGTTAATACCGTTACCCATCTCTTCTTTCCCTGTACCACCTGTTTCACCAATAAAAGATATATATAAAAAAAAAAAAAGAGGTTTGGGTTGTGTAGTTACCTTGCCATGATGTAATTCCAAAGGTGGACAAGAAATCTAAAATAATTGCTCCATTGATTACAACTGGATCATTCAAAATATGCTCCTCATTATCTTACATTGTACGGTGAAACGGCTCTCAAAGTCACTCTTTCAGTACATAAACGAACACAAACAAAGTTGAATCAGACAATACAGAACATCACAAAACCCAGTACTGTTAGATTTATAATAAAACATGTAACTTGACTCCGAACCGCAAGTTAACATTTGGGGCAACCTGGTAAGCACCTTATATATTTTTTTTTGTGCATGTGTTTGTTCGTAGAAGTAAGGCCTTTACTGGTGAAAGAGCAGAACTCGCTGGGGGTTGCAGGTCAAGACTATGTAGGTACGAAAGTAAAAGTCAGACTTGATAAAATACATCTATGATAGTCTTGATCCAAGGCTACCTGACCGCCTCAGGGGGAAACCAGGCTTGAAGGAACCATTGCGACTAATAGGTCAATAGTTTGTTGTCACGGACAGAAGGAATTGATGGTTAAGGGAAGGACGGACATCCATTAAACGTACAACCAGTGGTGGAAAAGTTATATATTTTTTTACTTAAAAAGTATCGATACTGCAATGTAGAAATACTCGGTTACAAGTCAAAGTTTGGTAATCAAAATGTTGTTGAGTAAAAGTACAAAGGTATTCGTATCAAAAGTTACTTCAAGTACCAAAAGTAAAAGTTGCTTAAAGGCTACTCATTATGCACAATGTCCCATTTCACAAGGCATCATTTTGCATACAATTTATCAAAATATTTTCAAATGGCCAAAGTTTAAATAGGGCTGAAGTGGTTAATATATGTCTTGTAATAATAATCAAAATCTCCAAAGTAACTAGTAATTAAAGTTTTCAAATAATTGTAGTGGAGTAAAAGTACAATATTTGCCTCTGAGATGTAATGGAGCAGAAGTAAAAGTACTGAAAACTGTAAATACTGCAATTAAGTAAAAAAAAAAAACTAAACATTTGACTTAAGTACAGTAGTAATGTAATGTACTTAGTTACTTTACACCACTGCGTACAACTACAGATGAACACATTTGGAACTGTCTTGAGAGGACATGAGTGTCCACAAACATGGGGGACAAGGTATATTTCTGTTTAATGATTTTGCTTACATTGCTTTTGGTCTTATTGTTGAGGGATATTGATCTTATTGTTGTCAGTGATGATGTATTTTTTATTGTCTTGAGGGTTAATGTTATGATGTTGTTTTTTTTCCCATATTGCATTTTGATATGGTGCTTTATGCATGAATGTCTAATTGTATTGGTAATGAAGGCCTATGTATGGGAAAACATGCAACTTATTCATGTTAAGACGTGGGGTTTGACATGAATGTTTGCCAGTGAGCGATTATGTATTTTGTCTTTTTTCTAGTTTCTATCTTGAGTAACAAAATAAATAATCAAACTCATCAGTCAGTCTTCACCCTTTACATTACATTACATTACATTACATTACATTACATTACAGTACAGTCATTTGGCAGACGCTTTTATCCAAGGCGACTTACAGTAGCATTCAAATAGGTAGGCAGGAAAACTACTAATCACCAGAAGTCTTTAGTGCATTCTCTTCCAAAACAAGCAACTAAGAGAGTATACCCAGCGCTGAGGTAAAAGTGCAATATATAAGCTAGCTACTTAAACAGATGAGACAAAATAGGAAGATCAAACACGCAAGAGTTAAAACAAATACGTGTATCAAATAAACAAGATCCAATAAAACAAGAGCTCGTACAAATAATTGACAACAAGTAGGTCAGGGTAGTGTTTCCTGAAGAGGTGGGTTTTCAGCCTGCGGTGAAAGATGGGCAGTGACTCTGCTGTCCTGACATCAGTGGGGAGTTCATTCCACCACTGTGGGGCCAGAACAGAAAAAAGATGTGACCGTGTAGATCGGCCAGAAGGACCACTGAGCGACGAGGCAACCAGTTGCCCCGAGGCGGCAGACTGAAGTGGTCGGGCAGGGGTATAAGTAAGCCTTGACCATAGCCCACATTTTAATGGCCATGCTGGGTCTGCTACACCCTCCTACCGTGTGTCCATCTCATCTACCCCTGGTAACCCCAGCAGACTGGTATATTTCCTTGTGTTTTCCCTGCTGTGCATACACACGTTCGGGACTAAGACTAAGATAAGATTCTTTATAGACTACGGGTGAAGTGTGCGTTCGTTTGGGGGGGGATTATACATTTTACTTTGTTTAAAGGGATAGTTCACCCCTTTTGCTTTTGTCACATTTCTAAGCCAATAATTTGATGACCGGCAGCGGTTCCTGTAGGAGACACAAAGAGTCTCCTTTGTGTCTCCTATCGGAATTATTATCTTAGGAATGCGACAAAAACAAAAACATATTTATGAATTCAAGTCTCCATGGGGTGAATAATCGATAGAAAACAGTATTTTTGTGGGTGGAATATCACAATTACATTTTTTTTTTCCTGGACATAAACTTTTCAGGAAATGCAATACTGCCTCATCAAAGTTGGTTTTAGGGTGATAGCAGGGCGGGAAATTGCCGTTTTCAATACACGATAGTGCACTTGGTGATACAAGCGCGAAATTTGGCACAGATGTCCTTCACATGACCCTAATTGATAATCAACCTCTGGCCACGCAAAAATCCTAAGATTTCAAGATGGCCACCACCAGTTTTCAAAATGGCTGCAACTGGGCAAATGTTTTGGACTATATCACTTTGCTGGGGCTTATTTTAATATATGAGAATATGTTCTGGAGGTATTTCTACCCAGTACGATAAAAAATAACATTAGGTTCCAATATGGCGGCATGTTTTCCAATATGGCTGCCGATAAATTGCAGAAATGTGCATCTGCTTATGGTTTATCCACATGAGCTTGTAGTACATGTATTTGTATTAATTACCATACACAGAATCCATTTATGGAACATTTGAAAGTGATTTATTAGCTTGGTAAAGCTTAGCGCTTACTTTTTGTTTTGATATAAGTCATTATAAACACATTCTCATTTACAATGGTGGCTGGGCAAGTGACAGGCCAGTGTACTAGCAACTGCAACCACAGAGGGGTGTGCAGATAAGTCCAAACTTAAAGCATTTGCAGTGTCCAGAACATGCTTTTTTACATCCACATCGTGTCAGCTTCTGGCATAATTTGGCAAACAGGACTGCACAATAGTGACTGGCCCCATATATGTCCTGCTTGGAATGCACTTCACTTGCATTCACTTCCTTGTAGGAACTACTTCTATGAAGTTCTATCGTACATGAGTACTATGAACTCCTCAATGACTTGCATATGTTTATCATTTATTGCAACAGGTGTTGAACCTAATTTGGAGAAGTTGTCTGCCATGCTGACCTTTTTCCCTTTCCATGGAAGGACGAAACTGTGTCATCCCCTGAATGCATGAAAGAAGCAAAGACCTGATGACTTTGATTCAATAGCTGATGCAATTTCATGAACAGGGATCCATCTGAGATCCTTCCCTCCTTCCAAAGGCAATCCACAGCTAATTCAAGCCAAGTCTTTGAACAAGTGAAACTGTTAGGTCAACAATGTCAGTATCTGAGGCAGAGCTGCAGAGGATAGCATCTGACACATCATGATTCGCAGCTCAGATACTGACGTCTTATAGACCCCCTGGTATTGCTGAGGTGGAGCGCCACACTCACCGTACCTACGTACTCATACACTGATCCTGACCGAACCCATGACCATGTGATCCGAAGGTGAAAGCTCTACCGACTGAGCTACCCAGACACAAAGACTTGGCTTGAAAAAGCTGTCGAAGAACCTCAGATGGATCCCCCTTCATGAAAATGCATCAGCTATTGGATCAAAGTCATCAGGTCTTTGCTTCTTTCATGTGTTCAGCAGATGCCATACAGTTTTGTCCTTCCACGGAAAGAGAAAAAGGTCAGCACCTGTTTGAGAAAATATCCCTATATGTATCTAAGTTTTTGTATTTATTGGTGAACATATTGAAAATTCTGTTGCCCTAGGTCATTAAAAAGCTACCAAATCACTTTAAAATGTGCTATAAATTGATTCTGTGTATGGTAATTAATACAAATACATGTGCTACAAGCTCATGTGAATGTACATTTATGCAATTTATCGGCAGCCATATTGGAAAATATGCCGCCATATTGGACCTAATATTATTATTTTTATCTTATTTGGTAGAAATACTGTCAGAACATATTCTCCTACATTAAAATAAGGGGGAAATCAAAGATTTACAGCCCCAGCAAAGTGATATAGTCCAAAATGTTGGCCCAGTTGCAGCCATTTTGAAAACTGGTGGTGGCCATCTTGAAATCTTAGGATTTTTGCGTGGCCAGAGGTTGATTATCAATTAGGGTCATATGAAAGACATCTGTGCCAAATTTCGCGCTTGTATCACCAAGTGCACTATGGTATCAATTTCCCGCCCTGCTATGACTTTGTACATCTGGTGCAACGCTCGGGTCCTGGACCTGGTGAGACGAAGGAGGCCCGCAGAGCCTATAGTCCCTCCACGTGCCAGAGCCTCTCCCCAGCCCCGGCAGAGTAGTTCCGGAGAAGTGGATTGAGTGACCCTGTCTTTCCCTAAGAGGACTGACTGTGGGTAGCTACTGGGACGTAAGTCGGAGTGTGTGTTGTTGCGAGACCCGAAACACCCGTTGAGCCCAGGCTACAACACTGATACGTCCCAGTTGCATCCATGTGATGTTTTTCTTTATTCTGTGTTAATGAGAATCATGTAAGTATAGATTTTAATACTTTATGTTGTTCGCTTACACTGTAATGTAGCCTAGTTGTTAAATCAAGTATGTAGCCTATGTTTATTGTTTAGTGATTGTTAATTGATTGAGTCAGAGTCCCGACATAGTTTGCTGGTAGGATTACATTCTGGTTAGTATATTACATTATATTACATTCTGGTTAGTATCCAGTAATAGTTTGAATTTGTTTCATTTGGCATGTTGTTTGTGATGTTAATAGCTAGCCTTGGATCAAGACTATCATAGTTTAATCCATTTTGACATTTGCATACGAAAGTAAAAGTCAGACTAAAATACATCTGTGATAGTCTTGAGCCAAGGGCAAGGCTAGTTAGCTCGTCCGTCACAAGCGTCATGGCTGAACTTCAACCTGGTGTTTGCACTTTCTCCATTTACATCTACATAAACGTTCAGATTTCAAATATAAAGTGCTTACCCCATGGCCACGGATGTTATAATTATGTACGGGCCCTCAAAAGTACCTGTATGTTCCGTATTGTTCAATAAAAAGCATTTTAACCCAATTGGTGGCCATTTTCTCATGAATATGATATAATGTATTGGAGTGCAATACACCTCTCAACCGATAGGGTTATGTAGTAGAAAGCATAGGTGTGGGCTGATCTGGCCGTAGCCCACACTGCCCACAATAATGAAGAAATAGCCTAAACATATCTGCTAGTTTCTAACCAGCCTACAACATGGTTAAATTCCTCAATGTTATATCCTCTTTTTTCATGCAGATTGGAGATGGAGGTTGTCTGGTCATTACATTTGTGTAGCTGTCCCAGAGATGGGTTGTGAGTTATTTTATTTTATTATTTATCTTTTTTGTGTGATCAACAGTATTGATTATTTTTTACATTACTGCAGTGCCATCTACTGTTCAGGTCATGTCATTGTATTACCTGGGCAGATATGTAACATGGGTTCATGTGAGTCTGTGAGCTAAAGTGCAGGTAATCAGATTCAGAACAAACAGAGTTTCAGAGCTGAAAGGAGCTCTTTCTATGTCAAGAATAATCTACAACATATATAAAAGGATAAAAAGTACTAACTACTCCTAGATATTCTGTGCAGAAGGCCGTATGTCTCTTATTTGCTTGTCTGTACAAGTTTTCTTCATTGCAGTTCCTACTAGATATTTTACTTAAGTAAAAGTAGCAATACCACAATGTAGAAATACTCTGTTACAAGTAAAAGGCCTGTGTTCAAAATGTTACTTGAGTAAAAGTACAAAAGTATTGGCATCAAAATATACGTAAAGTACCAAAAGTAAAAGTACTAAAACATTTTGAAAATAGCGAGCTACAAGTTGTGAACTTGTAGATCGTCTATTTTTAAATAGCTTATGTATAAAATAGGGCTGAAGTGATTAATGTATGCTTTATAATATAATAATTTATGTCTGCAAAGTAACTAGTAACTAAAGTTTTCAAATAATTGTAATGGAGTAAAAGTACAATATTTACCTTTGATATGTAGTGGAGTAGAAGTAAAACATATTGCAAATTGGAAATACTCAAGTAAAGTAAAAAATACCTAAACATTTTACTTATTGTACAGCGCTTGAGTAAATGTACTTAGTTACTTTACGCCACTGGTGTTTAGGCAACTGAAATATGGACGATTCATGGACACTTAAAAGGATGACGCAAATGGCTGCCAACAAGGACATTTAATTCATGATGTTTGTAATTCATTGTGGTTTAAAAAATAATATATATTGTATTTAATCAGAATGCATTCATAACAGGGGTGCTGCACTAGTTCATGTCCTGTAGTAGCTGTACAACTCTCGTAGACGTATTTATGGTTCTGACGTTTTCAATCTACGAGAGTTGTAGGGTTCACCCCCCATGGATACAGGGACTTTCAGCACTATACCCAGTAGACACTCCAAACATGTACACATTGAAAATAAAGGTGCTTACCCCAAGCCCAAAATGTTAACTGTCTCTACGCGGTAGTAGTTTAATGTAATAATCCATATCTTTCAATAAAGAAGTGTTTTAATGCCGTCTGTGGCCGATTCTGTCGGAAGTTCCCAATCGGCGGTAGTGACGGGGCGCATCCGGTGAAACCCGGAATTACACTAAATGTAAACATGAAGTAAACGAGGGTGAAAAAATGTTGTTCAGCCACAGACGGTATTAAAACACTTCTTTATTGAAAGATATAGATTATTACATTAAACTACTACCCCGTAGCGAGAGTTAATATGTGTTGCGTGGGGGTAAGCACCTTTATTTTCAATTTGTACATGTTTGGAGTGTCTACGGGGTATAGTGCTGAAAGTCCCTGTGTCCATGGGGGGTGAACCCTACAACTCTCGTAATTGAAAACGTCAGAATCATAAATACGTCTACGAGAGTTGTATTCTACAGCTAGTCCTGTAGAGGGCAGCGGCTGCCATGAGATGCCTCTATGCTGCCCATGTCTCAGGAGAAGAATTTACAGGAGATGTAAACAACACATAGCTGTTAGCCTGCTAGCTGCTAGCAGAGAGAACACATTACGTTATACATTCATGAATGTCTAATTCACTTCATTGGTAAAGCATAATGTTTTATGCTGTTTAATGGACTCTATAACGCAGACACACAACCTAAACATCATGTCTGGTCATGAAGCAGAAGCAGAGTTTAAACGGGAGGAGAAACGGAGCCATTGTGCCGCAGCCTCCAGGTCAGTGTTGTTCTCATGTCTCGCGACATTTGGAACCTCTGTCTCCGCTCTAATGGCTCCGAAATGCATGATTTTAACACTTTTCCTCACATCGTTTCCAAAAAGTAAAGGTCAGCCCCTATTGTCTCAGATGTTTTAAATGTTAGCGGTCAAGATTTATTTACCGACTGGTTGAAACGAGCTTTTAAATAGTTTTTCTAGTCAGACCGTCCCATGTTTTTCCAATGCAATCTTACGGGAGCAGTACTGCGCATGATGCGGACGGGGTTGACTGGCCAGTGGCCACAGGCTGACTAAAAAGCCATTTAAACGCTTGTTTCAACCCGTCGGTAGAGAACAAATCTCGGCCGCTAAAATGTAAAACATCTGAGAGCAGGACGGCTGACCTTTACTTTATGGATACGATGTGCAGAAAAAGGTCAGAATCATACATAGTGGTCAATGTTCGCCGGTGTCGTCACCTGCCTCCACCCGACGCTGTGGGACCTCATCATCTCTGAGCTACACAGCGGAGGGAGAGGTTCCGATTGGAGCTTTGTTGTTGCCATGTCTGCTTATTAGAAGAGACTGATTTGATTCAATACTTTAGTTTGCAAGAGGTACAGTTATACAATGATTGTTAAAAGGATAACACGAAAAGCCCTGAGGGCTTGTTTCCACTGTGGTCCTGTGTATTCAATTCATCAAGACATTAAAATACATACAATAACTCAAATCATCAACACTGGTAACAATACATGTACAGATAACAATGAGGGGAGGGGGGTTTCTCTGCGACTTTGGGCTTGTGTTTTGTAAAGTTTCTTGTCATTTACATGAAACGCAACCCGCAACTACCAGTATTTTTAAAAAAATCAAAGAGATATGTTTGCGTGGAAAATAGCAGATCTACAAGCTCACAACGCGTCGCATCGCGAGCTACAAGCTGCTATTTTCAAATAGTCGTAGCCTATATAGTCTCTTCTTTTGGGCTTGTTTCTTTTCATAGACCTGGTTGCTTATTTCTCTCCTCCAGGTTCCTCCATCATGTTGAAACGGGCGCAGAGATTAAACAGGAGAAACAGGAGGACCATTCTTCTGCAGCCTGTAGGTTCTTCCATGTTGAAGAGTTTAAACAGGAGAAGCAGGAGGACCATTCTTCTGCAGCCTGCATGTTCCTCCATCTTGACACACAAGCAGAGTTTAAACAGGAGAAGCATCAGGACCATTCTTCTGCAGCTTCCAGGTTCCTCCATGCTGAAGAGTTTAAACAGGAGAAGGAGCAGCAGGACCATTCTTCTGCAGCCTGCAGGTTCCTCCATGTTAAAACAGAACCAGAGTTTAAACAGGAGAATCAGCAGGAGGACCATTCTTCTGCAGCTTCCAGGGTCCTCCATGTTGAAGAGTTTAAACAGGAGAAGGGGCAGCAGGGCCATTCATCTGCAGCCTGCAGGTTCCTCCATGTTGAGCTGGAGCTCAACGCCCTCCTGAGGGGCCTGGTGTTCAGCGAGCCGGTCCGACACATCTACAACCCTCTGGAGTACGCCTGGGAGCCGCACCGCTGCTACGTGGAGACCTACTGCCACGGCGGGCAGAGTGTTCTGTTCCTGGGCATGAATCCTGGACCGTTCGGCATGGCCCAGACAGGGGTGAGAATGATGGATGAAGGATGATGATCCGCCATCCATCGTACAAGCGGTCAAAACACAGAGAAGACAATGAATGCTTCATTCATTTCATAGTTCATACAGCTGACAGTAGCTTCAAGGAATACCAAAACGCTCGCCCCAAAACACAGTCGCCCCGGGGCATATCCGGTGGTATTCACCTGGTATTCCTAACCCTAACCTCAGTAAAACGGTGCCAAAACCTAACCTTATTCCTAAACTTAACCTCAGTAAAACTATGCCTATAACCCTAAACTTATTTCTAACCTTATCCTCAGTCAAACAAATACAAGAATACAAGAACCGCTGGTCCGCGGGAAGAAATGGGGGCGGGAGTGTTTTGGGGCGAGTCTTCCGGTTACCCCTTCAAGCTGTTGGAGTAATCTCTTACCCATAAGTAGCCACAAGCAACTTGCTGTTGGAGACCCCTGATCTAAATTGTTTGGGATTAATCCATAACTTTAAGCCGGGGGTTCTCAAACTTTTTCATGTCAAGAACCCCCAAATTGTATTTGGCCACAAACCCCCATCTGCCAGGGACCCCCCAATTGAATATTTGTGTTTTTTTTTAAAGAATCCAAATCTTTGACAATTCTTCAAGACTTTCAAATTGTTTAAAAAATAACAGCTATATAATTCAGTATATATAATAGAGGCTATACTGACGTATAAAATGGCTAAACTGCTCCTCATTTTGCTGGGGACACCCTGGAACCCCCTCAAGGATCCTTGGGGGTCCCCGTACTCCACTTTGAGAACCACTGCCATAAGCAGTGTTGGGGAGTAGCTAACAAGACTTGCCATCTCCGGCTTAAAGTGTTCGATTTTTAACCTAAATAGCAGATCTACAAGCTCACAAAGACTAGGTAGGACCGGGGAAATTGGGATCGGCGTCAGACCCAAACAAATCTGCCATCTGTTTAGTGGCTCTAAAATACTGCCTTTCCACCCTCAGGTCCCGTTTGGTGAAGTGAAGTCGGTTCGTGATTGGATGAAGATCACGGGAGAAGTGAGCCACCCCCCTGATGAACATCCCAAGCGACGAATCACGGGGCTGGCCTGTACGCAGAGCGAAGTGAGCGGAGCACGCTTCTGGGGCTTCTTCAAGAAGGTGTGTACTGTCCTGTGGCACAAATTATTAAATATAATTGCCTGATCGCGATTATTTTTGATAATCACAATTATTTTGCATAAAAGTCAGTATCATTTCTGTATGCTGTCCATTAATCTGTTGGAAAATAGCTAAATGTGACTTGCTATTTCCACACTTTTCCAAACGTTTTTAAAGTTATTATTAAATAGTTAGGAGGTTTTTGACTATTAATGTGGAGACAGTTGTTTTGTCCATCATTGATTAGAATGACCAAGTCAGACAGAAAAAAAACATAAGTTGGAATTAGAAGGTTTGACTGACATTTTGAGGATCCAATGGAGTTAGGAGGTTTAGTTAGAAGCGCTTTTTAATACTTTTCATTGGTTCAATATTTGTAAAACCCACACACAGACGTAAAGGGTGTTCAATAGCCCTGATTTATTAAAGAAAATAAAAAAGATGTTTAGTAGAAACTCAGCTGTACTGAGTTAGTTGCCGTTTATTTCACACAGATGCATCCATGGACATATGATCAGTCCATGGGCTTTTATACTCCCAAGTCACTTTCCTTAAACTCAGACCATATTATGCTTGACCAATCAAGATGAGCTTATTCTTAGCCATACACAATTATTACAACACATTCACATGATATTTTGCCATAGCATGTCCTTTTTTGCCTGCCAGTGTATCTTAGTACACAGGTTGTGAGCTAGGAAGGGTCGCATCGACCGATGGCCACATTCTGTTCCTCTCTGGCTCCAAACGTGATCTCTCCGGCTAAAGATACCCAGCCGGTCTCCTCTGCTCCTTCTATCACTCTATCCTAACCATCTGACCATAGACCCTAAAACATGAATGGTCTCAGATATTTCAATAAGAGCAAAGGTTAAAGCCTCAATCTGTGATTTCTTCAACCATGGGTGGCTGTAAAGTAGAACAGCAGGGACATACGGTTTAGGACCATGATTCCTGAATCATCAGTCATGAGATTTTATTTTGCTTTGATAATTGGCTGTCAGTTGAAATGCACACTTTATACATCAAGCTGCTTCTCACTTTTGAAATAGTTAAAAATACAGTGCCAAAGTATTTGAAAAAATATTTTAAACTTGTGAGAGAGCCACCAATATTCCACCAGAGATAGCAAAACCGACTTCATCCCTGTACACACAAGAAACTAAATTAGTGATTTAAAAGACTGTTTGCCACGAAACTGTAAAGGTGCTGCCTGATTTTACTACATGTGTCATAGTTAGTGATATGTTCTTGTCTCTGTTATTTTGTGACTGTTCTGTGTTTTTCTTAGAGCAGTGGTTCTCAACCTTTTCAGGCCGCGACCCCCCAAAATAATCATATTTGAACTGGGGACCCCCCAAATTAATCATATTTGAACTGGGGACCCCCCAAAATAATTTGAACGGTGCCGTGTCATTGTTCCGACGGCGCATTGTTCCGACGGTTACTAATCCTATACCTAACCCTAACCGCACGCGGAAGCCACGTAGTCGGAGTAATGCGATGTCGGACTTATGGGCAGTCCCCATTTGAACTGCATGGGGACGCCCCACCCTGAAAGTAGGAGTTGAGGCATTACATTTAGTTTGACTATTTTCACAATTGCAAAAAGGTGTTGTGAGCTATTCTCTTTCTTATATTGTTTGACAATTTGGCCAATGTTTGACCAGTTTTTATAGGTAATTTGTTGATTACCTTTGATGCAGTAATGGTCTTTTTCTTTTCCTTTATTTTTTTTAGGGATTAAAAAATGCCTTAAAAGTCCTTAAATTGTCACTGTCAGCTGACCCCCCCCCCCCCCCCAAAAAAAATAAAAATAAAATCATGTGGGGAGTGGGACCCACAGGTTGAGAACCACTGTCTTAGAGAACCATAATGGAAATAAGCCTCAGAGGTTTATTGGCCCTCATTTATCAACGCAGCGTATAAACCGGCGCATATTTTTCCATATATTCGGCCGTACACCAACGTCGAAGTCACATTTATCAACGCATCCTACACAGCTGATCCGAGCGTACACTTGGTCCCAGCGTTGATAAATGTCACGGCTGAAACCGAGCGTCATTTAAATAACACGCCCTTAAATATTCTCAAAACGCCCCGATTTTACGACATGAAGACGAACCAGAATACGACCAAAGACATGAAAAGCCAATAAGAAACAGTTTCCCCCGCTGGCCTCGCCGCACACGCCTCTCTCTCTCGCTCTCTCTCGCTCTCTCGCTCTCTCTCTCACACACACACACACACACACACACACACACGCGCGCGCGCCCGCCCAACTTTGTCTTTCATGTCCGTGTCCGTAGCGTAGCGGTACATGAGACTCGGGCGGAATGCAGTGATTCCGTGCCGCCACGTTAATATTGGAGCGTCCTACACAACCCAGCCAGGTTGTGTAGCCTACATAACTCTCTATGGCATAACTCCATAACATAGGACAAGCTACTGTAAGTTTGTAGACCTCACTGTCCATGAAAAGGTGCCCGGGAGTCCCGACCGACCGCGGGACTCCCGGCGCAAAAGCGCTCGTATATTTTTGAAAATAGCAGATCTACAAGCTCACAACGCGTCGCGATGCAACGCTGGCTTGTGAGCTTGTACATCTGCTATTTTCAATACAGACAGATCTACAATCTTATCTGAATGACTGTTAAAGCAGTTTGTTTAAATTACTTTATAAAATGTTATATTTTCACAGGGCTTATTTATTAGTGTAGATATACAGATTTATGAGTGGATTATGAGTCTGGTTGCCTGTCAGACAGTCAGACAATGCTGCTCCGCAGGTCTAGAATGGAATAAACGGGCGCAGCCAACGTCAACAACTGGTCTCGACCAGACGTGAGATTTCAGCCTACGGTAGGATGAAGCCCACGTCAGGATGTATTGATAAATGGCGAAAGGTGCGGTGATCTCGCCGTGCGGCCATTATTTGGGCTGCACCGCGTTGATAAATGAGGGCCATAGTGTTTTTATCCTCGGTGACATTTTGTCTGCTGTATCTTGTGGAAGTGCTGATGTGCTCTTTCCTTTTATCGCCAAATACATTCATTCATTCATTCACATCCCTACAGGTGTGTGAGGACCCCCAGCTGTTCTTCCGCCACTGCTTCGTGCACAACCTGTGTCCGCTCATCTTCATGAGCGCCAGCGGGAAGAACCTGACGCCGCCGGAGCTGTGCAGAGGGGAGCGCGAGGCTCTGCTGGCCCTCTGCGACGCGGCTCTGTGCCGGGCCGTGGAGGCCCTGGGCGTGTCCATGGTCATCGGGGTGGGCCGGGTGGCCGAGCAGCGGGCGCGGCGCGCCCTCGCCGCGGCGGGCGTCGGCCACGTGCGCGTGGAGGGCCTCATGCACCCGTCCCCCAGGAACCCGCTCGCCAACAAGGGCTGGGAGGCGGTGGCCAGGGCCAAGCTGACGGAACTGGGCGTCTTGTCCCTGCTGAGCGGAACGTGACGACCCCCTGATCGAGGCCCTGATTTTATGCCCCCGCCACGCTGGGTTAAAATAGCAGATTTACAAGCTCACACATCACACTGCACCCCCGCTGTGCAGTGGTGGGAAAAGCGGTCACATTTGTTACTTAAGTATAAGTAAAAAAAAGTCCGGAGTACAAAAGTGTTGGCATCAAAATGTACATAAAGTACCAAAAGTAAAAGTACTCATTATGCAGAATGTCCCATTTCAAGTTTTCAATGTATAAAAAATCTTTTGAAAATAGACAACCTACAAGCTCACAACGCGTCGCATTGCGACGCATTGTGAGCTTGTAGATCGGCCGAAATATATATAAGGCTGAAGTGGTTTAATGTTTGTTTTGTAATAATAATCAAAATCTATAAAGTAACTAGTAACTTAAGTTTTCAAATAATTGTAATGGAGTAAAAGTACAATATTTGCCCCTTTGATGTAGTGGAGTGGAAGTAAAAGTACTGGATATTGGAAATACTCAAGTAAAGTACAAATGCCTCAGAATTGCACTCAAGTACAGTGCTTGAGTAAATGTACTTAGTTACATTACACCACTGCTGCTGCGTGATGTGAGCTTGTAGGTCTGCTACTTTCTTTGTGCGACAGACACCGTCATGCTACGAAGTACGAACTGGGCTTCAGACTGATCTGACCTCATCCTTAGCACCTTATTGATCGACTCTTTGGTGTGTTAAGGTGGCTCTCCATCAAACGGACCACTTCAGACTTACTACAGATTGGCAGTTGGGTTCAACGTCGGATGATGTCGGATTTTCAGGTGTCCAAAAGTTCTGCTCGCCACAACGCACACATGATGGCACACAAACTATTGCAAACGTTCGGCCGATGGCACCTTGCTTGTGCGCATGCGTCAGAGGAAATCAGATGAAATAACTCTACACACCAGGAGGTGGCAGTAGTCTGTAGGAACCTAAGAGAGCTTGGACCAAAACACAGACATCAAATGTGCGATGTACAGGAAATGTCTCTGGCTTATCTAGGCTTGCTCCTGCACCAGAAGCAGAGGAGTCAGTCAGTTTCTTCTCTAAAAAGTTTAATAAGCTTAAAAAAAAAAAGAATCAGAGCCTGGTGTTGTGGTCCCTGGCCTGTCCTGCTCCTTGACAGCCCTATTGTAAGCTGAAACACCTGGATCCAGCTGTTGATAGTCGGCTTTCGACACATCTTTTGTGGAGTTTTCAAAAGCACACAAAGATCATTTTATCTGCTTCAATTCTAACGCGGTCCAGTCTATAGTAATGAATACTATCGGAGGCTACACTCATTTTAACACAGACATATCATTCACCAGCTTTAAAAGCTGAATGAATTCCTCATATTTCTTGTGTTTTGTTAGCTGACCAGTAACTGACCGTGGCTACAGCCAGAGCCAGGGCTTTGTTGCAGTTTGAACATCCATGAGGGATGTTTAATGTTGTTGTGTGTTGGGCGCCAACGCTCATTAAGCATTTCAACTTATTTTGGGATCAATACTTCAAATATGTGCCATATAGGAGCCACATACAGTAGATTACTGTAGAAAGTAACATTTCTAAATGACGTTGGCATGGCATAGCACTACACTGAAGAAAGGTTAGATGACTAAGGACACAGTTATCACTGTGTATGTATATATAAGAGGCCTAAAAATATAACTATGAATTTTGCAATTACATTGTGAAAAATGCTGCGGAAGATTTGCAGGGATTTGGATCCAGAAGGCAGATGCGTGGGCAAACGCTGCTGGGACACAGATCCACCTGGGACCCTTGACTCAAACTGACCAATAAGGACACTTAACGGGTTGTACGAGCCGTAGTGCACATAGTGGTAAATGAGGATGAGGAGGAGTGTCCCAATGATGAAGACCACAGTCTGGACCCAGAAGGCAGTTCCTGTCTCTCCACCGTTGTTGTACTAACGGGGGTCAGCATGGAGGGGAGAGGAACTGGGTATTTGTATGTAACCGGTCTACCTGCGGCTTCCTTGATTGGCCTCCGGCAGGTGAGAATTTGTATTTATATTATTTAATAAAATAAAAGTGATTTTAACCAGGAAAAGGTAATACCTACTTTATGCCATATCACCAAATCCAAACTCCCAGAGAATATCTGGTCTGTTATCACGATGTACAGTGGCGTGCACAGACATTTTGAGGGGCAGGTGCTCAAGTAAATTATACTTTTTTTTGGTTTACTTGGTCTGCTCTTTTTTCCCTCTACACCTATACCTCTTTGCCAAAAATAGCCGATCTACAAGCCCACAACGCCTCGCAGCGCGAGGCGTTGTGGGCTTGTAGATCTGCTATTTTTGGCTAAAGTTCTCCTCAGAAAAGGGATGCTAGGTTTCGAGTGGCTATGGTAAAAAGAAAAATCATATCACATAAAGATTTGGCGGACTCCCTGTAGTAACTCTGAGGACCCCCCGTTGAAGACCCCTGCTGTAAACTGGAAGAAAAAAAAAAACGTTTTTTTTTCTTTTTTTCAAAAGGGCACTTCTGGTCAAGAGTGCAAAGGGCAGGTGCTCTAGCACCACCTAGAGTCTATCTGTGCACGTCCCTGACGATGTATTGATATACCTTAATATATCGATATATTGCCCAGCCCTAATTAAACATGGGTTATTGTGTTAGACTGAGAGGAGAGGTGGAACAGATCTCTTAAGTTCAGTGCGTTAGCCCTGGTTCTGGTTCTCTGGCTGTGGCGGTCCCAGGAGGGAATCTGGTTCTTGTATTGCTTGTTCTGAAACTGACTCTTCCTCCTGCTGTGCGTCGGCCTCTTCCCCGGGTTCGAACCTCTTCTTCCTCGCTGTGGGGAGTACAGAACAGCTTGACTGCCATGTGAAGGGCCTTCACGAGCCTCTTGTACGTTTTGTTTTTTAATTGTACGAGCTGTTTATTGTGAACACAGGTTAAATGCAGAGAAACTTTAACCATACTCTTGACTTTTAGTCTCAAACTATTAACCGGCTGTCTGCAAGACCTTAAAACAGGGGTCTTCAACAGGGGGTCCGGGACCCCTAGGGGGGTCCTCAGAGTTCAGAGTTAGATCCCCCAAATCTTTGTGTGATATGTTTTTTTTTTTTTACCTTAACCACTTGAACCCTAGCATCCCTTTTCTGAGGAGAACTTTAGCCAAAAATAGCCAATATACAAGCTCACAACGCCTCGCGCTGCGAGGCGTTGTGAGCTTGTAGATCGGCTATTTTTGGCAAAGAGATATATAGGTGTAGAGGGGAAAAAAGAGCAGACCAAGTAAACTAAAAAAGTTTAATCTGAAACACAATTTTATACAATATAGAGTAGGGGGGCCCTGCTTCATCTCTTTCTCAGATAGGGGGTCCTTGGCCTGAAAACGTTGAAGACCCCTGCCTTAAAAGGTCAGGATGAGTTAAATCCAGGACAAACACTTTTGAGTCTGTCCCACATTTGAAATAATGCGTGTAATATTTGAGTTGGATGCATTCCGTGTGTGCACTGCTCTACTCTTAATCACCCAGTTTAACTTTTGTTTAATTTCTCACAAAACGTGTCAACATGTTTAACAATTCTTTGAACCTGCAGATGCTGCATGTGTTACATCTGACAACCACCTATATATCGGAGACCCCAAAGAAACATTTTCAATATAAATGACAACTTCATATGTAACGGGGTCCAATGTTAACCCCACATTTGAGCAGCGCTGCCCTGAGCTCATCATCTGTCCGTCCACGGGGATCCAGCCATCTGTGAGTCCTCCGAGTGCTTTGTCTCTTCCTTTCCCTGTCTCCTTTATGGCAGTGGTTCAGGTGGGGTAAAGCCGGTTCGATTCCCAGCACCCCCTGCCCCTGGGTTATTGTCAAAGTGTCCTTGAGCAAGACACTGAACCCCCCCGACTGCTCCTCATGGAGCAGATTGGTGCCTTGCATGGTTTCCTCCGCCGTCGATGTGTGAATGTATAAATGCACCATTTACCATTCATACTTGGTTGACAGAGTACCCCAGGGCTCTATACAAGGCCTCCTCCTGTTGTCACTCCGGCTACAGACTTAAATATCTTTGCCAAAAATAGCCAAATCTACAAGCTCAAAATTGTTGCGACACGTTCCGAGTTTGTAGATCTATTTTTTACCAAATGTTCACCCCAAGAATAACAGCGCTAGGGTTCACTAACAAGCTCCCCACGGGCACTCATCTGAGCCAAGCCAGCTGCTGGGTGAATGATGACAATACTGAATACTCCTTTGTCCTGGTCTCTCTTGTTTTGACCTCAACCACAGCTCAGGGAATGAGAAATAACTTCTGAGAAATAAGTACTGGATAGAAAGTAACGTTTAAAATTTCAAGGACCCCCAGGTTGGTATGCATTAGGGCCACGGCACAGACCACCATAACTCTGTCAGTGTACTCCTTACGGGTCCATTTGGTTCCATTTGTACACTTGTCAGTTAGACCCATGAGGATCCATTTGGTTCATGTCTATCAATCATTTAGCTGGACCCGACTTCGAGAACCACTTACTTATAGCATCGGTTCTCAAAGTGGGGACCCCCAGGGGTCCTTGGAGGGGTTCCAGGGGGTCCCCAGCAAAATCTGTTACCGTGGCTATTTAAAAATAGCAGATCTACCAGCTCACAGTTTGAATAATATAGATTTGTTTAACACAAATATTCTCTTCTGGGGGTCCCTGGCACAAAATCAACATAGATATCAATTTGAGGGTCCTTGGCACAAAAAAGTGTGAGAACCTCTGACTTATAGGCTAGTTATTGTGTCATACTTCAAATGACCATGTATTAGTCATGCTACTCTGCTTTCTGTTTGTATGATTATGTTATGTATTGTTGTACCGTACGTGTTTTTTTTACTATTGCTCTTTATCTTTATTACTGGACATGTATGCTTAAAGATGAGAATGTGTCCTATTTAAATAAAAGTTCAACAAGGAAAGATTTCATTCAGTCAATCAATAATTCCCTTAACATTCTACAGAGACGAGAAGGCCTACAATTTAAGGGAAATATTACATAAGTGATAGTACGAGTAATTAAGTATTTCATGCCCCCTAATGTGATTCATGTAGAAATGATCATCTCAAAATGAAATGCAGACACACATTTTTAGTCTTACAGTAAATTAGCATCACTGCTCTTTTCTTTGCAAATAGATTTTATTTTAATTGCCCACATCAGCCAAAAACAAACCCAAAACCAGAACCATACAGTATTATTGAATACAGAATATAATTTCTGCCTAAATAGTGATAATGATGATTAATAAGGGACACCAATTAATTGCTGTTCCTATTAACTATTAACAAAAAGATAACTGATGAGTTATTTAATAGCATCATTAGTCATTTATTAATATCATAGCGCGGCACGGAGTGCTGCGCTATGAGCTTGTATATCTGTTATTTTTTAATAGCCAAAGAAATCTATAAATGCCACAGATGCGTTCCTGGTCTTCAGGGGTCAACCAGGATCACGTTTCCGTGTGTCCATGTTTTTCTTCCTCGACAGCCCCAGTGACACATGATGGAAAACAAACCCAGGCCCTGGTTTGTGTGTCGAAATGTGGGACAAGTTTACTTTCCCCCAGACAGCTGATGCCTGGCGGTGAACTTGCAACGCACGCCGCGTTTAACCCCGATTTATACTTGGCGGTACAACCGTGCCTCGCACCAAAAATAGCTCCATCTAGGAGCTCACAGGGCGCTGCGAGGTGACCTTTGTACCACTAAGCATATATTGGGCATTAGAGCATAGGTCAGTGTCTGTAGTGCACTGCCCAGTGCTCAGTGCTGGTCAACAGGCCAAGCACTGCACTCTAAGAGCTGTTTATTTTTGTACAAACTGTATAAAAGATCCAGGTTTTGGAGCTGAAACCAAAACCTTATTTTAGATTTGAGACATAAAAATCATACTCAGATGTTTTACTCAAAAGTATCAATACTGCAATGTAGAAATACTCTGTTATAAGACTTATACTCTGTAAAAGCTCAAAATTGTGAGCTTGTAGATCTGCTATTTTCAAATAGCCGAAACGTATATAGGGCTGAAGTGGTTAATGTATGTTTTGTAATGATAATCAAAATCTACAAAGTAACTAGTAACTAAAGTTTTCAAATAATTAAAAGAGCAAAAGTACAATATTTGCCTCTTCGCGCGTCTTACTTGTATATGCTACTATGCTGTAACAACAAGCTATACTCAAATATATATATACCCTATGTACAGTATACTTTTCTATATCACTCACAATGTGATGCATTGTGAGCTTGTAGGTCTGTGGAATGTTTTTTGTGAAAATATATACCAGTGAAAGATTATACCAAAAATAGCTTTTATTTAATTGAAACGGTTACTCAGTGTGACTTTAAAAAGGGAATATTTACTCGTAAACCATAGAAACGGGTCCACGGCCTATGTTTGGTAGAACGCTGTATGATATATATATATATAGATACAGTAGATAGATAGATAAGATATACTGCTGCTGTCTATTTTCTGTCCACACAGGGCCAGTGGGGTTCATGGCAGAGGTACAGCCATGAGGGTAGTGCAAGGTAAGTTGCAATTGCAAATTGGGGGGGGGTTGTTTTTTTGCATTGCAAAACACCCCCCCCCCCCCCCCCCCCCCCCTCCCCCCCGCCCCCTCCCTCCACTTCCTCTTATTCCACTACTTAGAAAATGCAAGGAGCATCATCATCAACAACAACTAAAGCTGTATCTGGTAACCATATAGTATCCGGTAACCGTGTTTGTAAACAAAAAAAAATGGGATTTGAAGTCCAGTCTTCACAGATCTGCTTTGCATAGCAATGTAAGGGAACTGCATCTCCCATGAGTGAGCACAGCATCCACTAAGTGTACATATTGTCTGTCCATCATCCAAGGTGCTTCAGTTGATGATAAGGTGTTGAACCAGAGAGGAGCTCACTACTCTACCAAGACAGACTGAGAAGCTTCAGAAGATAGAAGAAGATAGAAGGAGATAGAAGACAGATACATCTCTTCAGAATTTCTGCTCACCATCAGGTAAGTGTTAAGCCACACCTGTTCTTACACTAGTTTTATTGAGTGATTTCCAAATATTGTAATCTTTATTAACAACTTTTTCTCTAAACAGGAGGAACACACTTGTACATACTTGTGTGAGTGACTTAAAACCTCTTTGAATCTTTGAATAACAAGGATAGATCTACCAATTTCTTCCTCAAGTGTTCAGTCTTAAGGACTTGTCTATTTAATGGACCACAACTTATAAAATGAATTTCTCCTCATTATTTAATCAATGCATTCTTTGACTTGGCATCTATAGATCTATTATTATTATTATTTTATGTTTTCAAATGATACTGAGATGTGCTTTTCAGAAAGCCACACACTTTTTTTAAGGAAATTAATATTACAATATGATACATTTATCTATGCTTTTGTGATATTGATATATAGCTTGCTTACTTACATTTCTTGTTGTTATGTGATTGAGTAAGGATCTAGTTGACTAGGTCACTAATCAAAGAGAGAGAGAGAGAGAGAGAGAGAGAGAGAGAGAGAGAGAGGGCACCTGGGTGACCTGATAGCTGGATGCTTTAGGACACGTTCCACACGGGCTCACAGTGCCCTCATCACTGTCCCTGGGTTGACTCCTGTCTGTCCTCTGTCTTCTAGTAGATGTCTGTCCCCGGCTCTGTCTGCATCTCCTCTCTCTCTCTCTCTCTCTCTCTCTCTCTCTCTCTCTCTCTCTCTCTCTCTCTCTCTCTCTCTCTCTCTCTCTCTCTCTCTCTCTCTCTCCATTATGTCTATCTGAAGAAGGCATAAAAATGCCAAAAATGTATATTTAAAGAAAAGAGAGTGAGGGGCATCCTATTATATTACCCACTTAACCCAATAAGACCCGAGGCCGATTCTACAAATGCCTTCTAAATCAGTGGTTCCCAAACTTTTTTGTGCCAAGGACCACCCTAAGAGATTTGTGTTAAAAAAAATCAAAATTGTTAAACATTTCTCAAACACTTCCAAGATATTTCAAAAAGTCTACAAAATAGCAGATAAGCTCACAGTCTACAAAAATAGAGAAATATAGAAATATTTGAAAAACTTATGTTGCTCCAGAATATCTATGTATAGCTAAAATTACAGGGATGCTTTCCCAACTTTAATGGGTTAATGAGCTGGACCTGAGTTGGCTCTGTAATAGGACCCCCCCCCCCCCCCCCCCCCCTCCCTCCCTTACAAGCTCTCAACATGTCGCAGACATGTGAGCTTATCAATCGACTATTATTGGCAAAATCTTCCCGCCAGAATATTTCCAGCCAGATGCTGAGGCTCATATATCTGCTGCACAGTGTTGACTGTTATTCCTGCACCAACGAGTCAGCTTAACTGACCCAACAGCTTAACTGACCAGACATCTTAACTGACCCAACAGCTTAACTGACACGAATTTTGACCTGATGGTCAAGATTCAATTTTCCCCTGAGGAAGCAATCAGGCTCGATGGTAAAAAAGAATCAGCACTTGCGCAGGAAACGGGGTTCAAATCCAGGCTGGAAGAGGAAAGTTACAGCTTTAACCGCAGCACAAGAATGCAGATTTTATGGTATACCGGTAATCTAATCATATCATGTTTGCTGATGCGTAATGATGTTTGTAAACAACATGGTATGGTCATCACAGGCTCATGTGGTGCGTTGACCAACGCTGCATTCCTGAACTGACTCTCATATCACATTTCCATCAGCTGTTTTCCTCAAGGCCTCGACGGGAACACATTTCTGGGTATCATCCATGTTTTCTTCAGGCCTTAACCAGGATCACGTTTCCGTGTGTCCATGTTTTTCTTCCTCGACAGACAGACAGCCCAGCGACACATCATGGAAAACAAACCGGCCCTGGTCCTGTTCAGAAATGTGGGACAAGTTTACTTCCCCCAGAGCAGAGTGGAATGTCACTACAGCCTGACCTCTGAGCATCACTGGAGCAGCAGTGACTGGATAGGACTGTTCCAGGTACCATGACACCTCCTCATATCTCCTCATATCTCCTCATATCTCCTCATATCTCCTCACCTCCTCATAATATCGTTGCTGTCTGGCAGAAACCTCATATCTCCATATTTTAAACTTTTTGTGTTTTCTTTGTAAATGAATGCCCTACTTCAGTGGTTCTCAAACTTTTTCATGTCAAGGACCCCCAAATTGACACTTATTAGCCCGCGGACCCCCATTTGAAAAGATTAGCCAGGGACCCCCCATATAAGATACGATTTTGTACGGCTCTAGCAGTGATTCTCAACCATTTTAATTTCAAGGACCCCCAGTTTGACATGCATTAGGCTACGGACCCCCATTTAATGGCATTTCTATCTCTGGGACCCCAATTCATATTATAAAATCAATGTTAATTTAACTCTGAGAGTGTACAAATGGTACCAAATGGACCCTAACGGGTCCATTTGGTACCATTTGTACACTCTCAGAGTTACAGACCCATAAGGGTCCATTTGGTTCCTATCCATCATTTAGCTAGGGACCCCCTGGAACGCCCTCAAGTACCCCTGGGGGTCCCCGGACCCCACTTTGAGAACCAATGCCCTACTTGATCATACTACAGCATCAGACAAAAGCAAGCTCGTGCCACGCTTTGAGCTTGTAGATCTGCTACTTTTGCTATTTTTTTTTTATTTGAATCCTGAAACGTAACAGTTTTGGACATATGAGGTTTCCTCCCGACAGAGACGATATACAACATACTGAGAGGGATGGATGGACATATTTTAACATATAGGTTCATAAGCGGTGTTGGAAACTAAGTAACAAAAGACATTTACTCAAGTGCTGTACTATTCTGAGGTTCTTTTTACTTCCATTTTTCATACTCTATACTACTCCAATACCTTTCAGAGGCAAATATTGTACTTTTTTTTTACTCTACTACAATAATTTGACAGCTTCAGTTAAGAGTTACTTTGCAGATTTAAACATACATGATTTTATTTTATTTTGATTACATTTTTTTGTTTATTTAACCTTTATTCATGCAGGTAATCTCATTGTTCATGAGTTTATAAAAAAATGATAATGAGGTTGTTCTTTGATAACCAGGTGGGTTGGACATCACTGAAGGATTACCACACATACGTGTGGGCCACGGCTCCAGAAGGTAATATGATCGATTACACAGAGGGAACCGAGGTCAACGGCTGTGCACTTTTCACTGGTAAGAGTACATACAACAAAGTGTTGTCTTGTTTTATAGGTATTGTTCAAAAATACATATGTAATAATATGACTGTAACCCAATGTAAAAGGATAAAGGAAAGCAATTCTCCCACCACAGGAAGACTAAAGATATGTGTATGCTGTTAGAATTTAAAAGATCTTGGCACATTTCCGTGGTACATTGTGTCTAAACTACACAAGTCATAGAGGGATTGTCTTATTTTTTTTAGATTTGTTTAATTAATTAACCTACTATAGATTTTCTCTGCGCATGTGCGTACAATCTTGTGTTCAGTTAACAGTTTACATAAAGTATGAGAACCAACCCAAAACTACTACCCATTTTTTATTTCACTCTCGACTAAACTTTAACTTATTAATTTGTTTTAACATTTGTTTCTAACTTGAATGTAACGCACTTTGAACTCCATTTATGTCTGAAAGGTGCTCTATAAATAAAGATGATCATTATTATTATTACTCCCTGCAGCTTTCTACCTGCCGGTGCCCAGTGAGACACAGTACCAGTTTGTGTACGTGGCTGGCAGCGGGGAGGTGTGCGGTCAGAGCGTCTCCTTCACCTTCTCTGCTCCCAAACCTCTGGAGGAGCTGGAGACTCTGAAGGAGGACCAGGACGGGGAGGAGATGCTCCTGGTCGTGTCCAGAGCTCAAATGTTACAGGTGACAATAATAATGTGTTGAGCATAATAGATGAAATAAGACTATTATGTCTATAAATTGACATGAATAATAATACGGTATGAGTGGAAGAACAAACGTTATTATAAAGTTAAATTGCTTCCCACCGTTGCATTCATACCAGTGCAGATTTTGACAGCAAATTTGTATTTAGTTTTAGTCATTTAATCATCTGAAATGTTTTAGTTTTTGTCTAGTTTTGTCGACTAAATATCATAAGATAGTTGATTTAGTCGACTAAATTGTCGCAGCACGACACGCTGTGAGCTTGTAGATATGCTATTTTCAGAGCGCAACTCCCGAGCGCAACCAAACAAACATAAAATGACTTGTCTTTCAGTTCTACTGGATCTCTTCTCCACTCGTCCCTCACTAACATTTTGGTCTAGTTGTTATTTGTTGACGAAATTGTCAATATATCTAGTCATAGTTTTAGTCATCATAGCTTAGTTTTTATTTCGTTTTTCGAAAAAAGGTAGTCAACGTTTTTCGTTTTTCGTCATAATTTTAGTCGACGAAATCAACACTCATTCAGACTAGCAGTTTGGTGACCATTGGATGAGCACTTATTAAAATTACACTTGTCAGCCAATAATTTTTATTATTAGGATATACTGTACTGTACATTATGATCTCTGATATTTAATTTAAATAACCACCTCCGATGGATTGAAACGTTGTCGGTACTGTTCAGTGAGGTGATTCTTAGGCCCTCATCCTCTCTCTCTCTCTCCATGTTGTGAACAGACTCAGCTGGAGGAATGCCAGCAGCTGCTGGTAGATGTCAAACAGGCTCTGGAGCAGGAGAAGAAGGAGGTGGCCGGAGAGAAGGAGAACAGCAGGAAGGCCAAGAGTGTGTGGGAGCACGAGAGAGAGGCCATGAAGGAGGTGATCTCAGAGCTCAGGGAGAACCTCAGGCTCAGCCTGGAGAAGCTGAGGAAGATGGAGGGGAAACACCAGGTACAGCAAAGCACCCTGCAGGGTTATAACAGTAGTAGGCTGGACGGGGTTATGATTGACACGTAAAAGCGCTGCGTCAAGGACCCCCTAATTGACACATATTAGCCCACGGACCACCATTTGAAAAGATATGCCAGGGACCCACATATAAGAGAAGAATTTTACGTCCATATGAGTGATTCTCTGCCATTTTAATACCAAGGACCCCCAGTTTGAAATGCATTAAGCCGCAGACCCCCATTTGTTACATTACATTACAGTCATTTAGCAGACGCTTTTATCCAAAGCGAGGATAAGGATAATTCCTTTTAACAGGTCGTTCATGAAAGTCCTTGCGGTCTTGTTTCCAATGAGAACCTGTGAGCAATTAGGGGTTAAGAGTCTTGCTCAGGGACAAATTTCATTTCATCGACACATATGCTGGCGTGGCCTGGAATCGAACCTGGGGCAACCAGGGCCTCTGGCTCCCTAGGCGGGCTCACTAACCACTCAGCTATGGCCGCCCCCCAGCCACTTACAATAAGTTACCATTTGGGCCCTCCCCCCCCCCTCCAATCTACACTGTAGTATCGTCAGTGTTAATTTAACTCTGAGAGTGTACAATTGGAACCAAATGGACCAGTTAGGGTCCATTTGGTTCACTCGTGGAGTTACTGACACATAAGGGTCCATTTGGTTCCCAACTATCAATCATTTGATTATAAAATAAACAGACAAAGACTGAGAACATCAGGTTTGTCAGGTCGCTTTGTCAGCTTTGTTGTGAATTCCATTAATAGAAAAGAGTCTTAACACGTGCTGTATTTCTTCTTTTTTTCCCCCAAAGGATGTGCAGTACACTCGTGAAAACTTGTCCTCTGAGTTGAGTTGCCTCTGGGCCGAGAAAGAAGGGAATCAGCAGGCGATCAAAGAACTGGAAGACGAGATCAAGATACACAATTACAGACACACAAATGCAGACACACAGTTAGAAAGGTAATGCGAATATTTACATTGTTTTTTTTACAATCTATAACATCGATTGGTTGGATGAATTGTTGCACCCCTACGTTCACCATCAGGGTTGTATTTTTGAAGGGCTGTAACCGACCGTTCCTTTGTAACCCCGCAGGATGAAGGAGCGAGAGAATAAACTGTCCAGTCAGCTGAAACACGAAGAAGAGAAGAGAAAGTCTCTGCAGGTCAGTGTTTATAGGCTAGAGATGGATCTCTTCTTCCTAGTTCCCACGGACGACCCACTCAGCCTGGCCCGATATATCATAACTCTATGATACACACATGGCAGACATCTTTGTAAGCCATCCATCCCGCACCACATTTACATTATGAGGTGTCAGCAGTGACCTTAAGGACACGTAACATCAGTTTATAGATGAGCAGCATACCGTCACCTCATATGCCCTTAAGACTTGATTTATACTTCGTTGTGCGATGCATTGCGTGCTGCAAATAGCCAATCTATAAAGTTACAACGCGTTTTGCTGCGAAGCGTTGTGGCCTTTTAGATCAGCTGTTTTTGGCAAGAAGTGACACCGGCGCACAACAAAGTATTTATTTATTTTTCAATAACGTTCTATTGTTTTTTTTAGAAACAATAATAAAATCCTATGATATTTAGTCGACTAAAACTAGATTATAACATTTCTTGCACCGTCCTACCTCTATGACTGCCTAGAGAGACATGTTCCAAACCGGACCCTCAGGTCTTCAAGTGCTGACCTACTCGAGGTGCCTAAAATGACATATAAAAAATACGGTGAAGCAGCATTCTGCTTTTACGGACCAACAGTGTGGAATAAACTCCCATTACACCTAAAACAGGCAGCCTCTGTCGATAGCTTTAAAGCACAGCTCAAGACCTATTTCTTCACTCTTGCTTTTAGCTGACTCTTTGGTTGATTTTTAAGTCCTCACTGTATTGCCTATTTTAATGTTTTATGCTTTTGCTTTTATTTTATTTTATTTTTTGTTTGCTTTATTGTTAAATTGGTTGTAACTGTAACTGTATTCTTGCTCTGTAAAGCACTTTGCGCTGCATTTCATGTCATGAAAGGTGCTATACAAATAAAGTTTATTATTATTATTAGATGACCAAAATATGGCTAAAACTAAATGGAATTTTATTCAAAAGACTATGACTAAAACTAAATAAAATGTTGCTGTCAAAATCAACACTGCCACACCCTCCTGTGTAGCATCAGGGTCTTGAGCTCTACAGTGTTAGCTAAGCTGTCGCGCCGTAGTGCATCTACGTAGGTGGAACGCTTCATGTCTTTCCTGGCTTAGGCCTGGGTTGGCTCCCATAGTGTCAGTTTGCTTGCCACTAGTTCCGAGTGCCTGACGCAGCACCCTGCCAGCCTCATCCTACCACCTCACCCGTGGTAGGTCCCCGTAGAGCAGTGGTTTTCAACCTTTTTGATATCAAGGTCCATTATTTATTCACCATTTGAGCCACAGACCACCATTTGATGAGATTTAGACTCTCAGACCCAAAACTTAGAATATTTTGTTATCGTTGGATAAGATTTTGTCCACAATTCCATGTTGTATTGATGTTGGTATCATAGGAGAGATGACAGGCAAACGTTGATCAAAATAACAATTCTTTAATTAAGTAATGCAGATGTTTAACAATAATTGAAGTGTGTAAAATGTGTAAAATGAAACCAAATGGACCCGTAAGGGTCCATTTGGTTTCATTTTACACTCTCAAGAGTTAAACATCTATAAGGGTCCATGTGGTTACCAACTCTTCCATCATTTAGCTGGTCCTCAAGGGCCACTGGTGGTCCCTGGACCACTGGGTTGGGAAACACTGCTGTAGAGGACCACATATCTGATGTGGTCCGTCCATGTGACACCTACAGTAGTGCCATTCGTAGCGTTCTTGTGTAGAGACTCCCATCAGAGCCATACCGTAAAAAAAATGACTATCCTCTCCTGTCCTGACCCCTCCTCCTCCTCCTGGCAGGTGGATTCCGAGGCAGAGATCCGGGAGCTCCGTCAGCGCCTGGCGTCCGGAGAACACGTGTGTGAGAGCCTGCGCAGGGAGCTGTGTGAGGCGGGGATCCAGCGGGACCACACCCACAACGAGCTGCACCAGGCCCGCCTCCACAAGGCCCAGCTCACCCTGCAGATGTCCAATGAGAACCTGGCCTTAGCTGAGGGCCGCGCCGCCTGGGCCCAGGAGAGAGAGGCCTTCAGACAGGCTGCTGAGGTGAGAGCCGTATAGTGCTACTGCAGTGGTTCTCAGACCTCTTCATGCCATGGAACATTCATAACAGAAAATATATGTAAAACAAAATCAGAAATGTATCAAAATCTTTCAAGATTTTCAAAATGTTTCGCCGATTTACAATCTCACAACCGCGTCGCACTGCAATGCGCTGTGGGCTTGTGTAGATCGGCTATTTCCGAACCTGCGAAGTATAAAACGTGGTTCCTCATTTTGCTGGGGACCCCCTGGAACCTCCTCAAGGACAACATTACATCAAAAGATGTAATGTTGACAGATTGTAGCAAATGATGAAAACATTTTGATGCAAACAGTTGCTATAGTGTGATTGGAAAAAACATGCAGCCCAAAATCCCTCTGCAAACATAGTCTGGGCCTTAGTCTAGTTTATGCTCATTAAAGCTACTGTACTGTATTAGCTGACTGGGGTCTTCCAGCGAGCGCTGACTGTTTGCCACAGAATAGGGGATGCTACTGTATATGGTCTTATGTGCTTTAATGTAATATTTCCGATGCCACAGATTGAACAAAACAAATTGCAGCAATTAAGCGGCGAGTTGCAGCAGAAAGAGGAGTGGCTTCAAGAGGAGCGGGCGGAGAGGGAGAAGCTGGACGTGGAGCTGACCAGAGAGAGAGACGACGACTACAGGGTGAGTCCATCACAGCATGTGGCAGTGGTAAGCTCACAATGCGACGCATTTTGAGCTTGTAGATCGGCTATTTTCAAATGATTTTTATACATTTGAAAACTTGTGAAATGGTACATTCTGCACAATGACTACTTTCTACCTTTGGTACTTTAAGTACATTTGATAGCAGTACTTTTATACTTTTATTCAAGTCAATTTTGAATCCCGGACTTTTACTTAGTTGTAACAGAGTAGTTCTACATCGCAAGTATTGATACTTTTACTTAAGTAACAAATGTGAGTACTTTTTTTCCCCCCACCACTGGCATGTGGCAAACACCTCTCATTCATTCAGTGCAAAACACATTCAGCTCCAAATAGAAACGCTCACGCTTTGCATCGTATCACGTTTCGGAAACTGGAGAAAGCCCAGGACAGATTCCATGTCAAAGTTTATCGCCTCTCTCTCTCTCTCTCTCTCGTGCATCTATCTATATACAAACAACAGACACAAATAGACAGGCTGGCACTGATATCACATCAACAGATATGTGTCACTGTGTCATGTGATCATAGGAGAGAGGACTATGTCATGTTAGACCCCCGACCTCCAGGGTTGCCAGATCTGCTTATTAAAATTTCCCTGCAAGATTTTATTTTAAAATAGCCGATCTACAAGCTCACAACGCGTTGCATCGCGACGCGTTGTGAGCTTGTAGATCGGCTATTTTCAAATAGCTGATGTATATGTTAAAGTGCACATGTGGCCCCATAGTCGCTTCTTTTGGTCTGGTTTTCCTAGGCCTGGTTGCTTGTTTCTCTCACATTACATTACATTACATTACAGTCATTTAGCAGACGCTTTTATCCAAAGCGACTTACAATAAGTGCAATCAACATAGGTAGGGAACGAAAACTACTAATCACAAGAGGTTATAAGTGCATTTTCTGCAAAAACAAGCAACCAAGAGCATCTCACAGAATCTGGCAACACTGCCGACCTCCCCTTGAACTGAAGCAGAATGATATGTCGGCAGAAACCAACTATGTTCAATATGTTAATTTTTCAGGAAATGAAAAAAATATGTTTTAAAAACAACACAATACTGCCTCATCAAAGTTGGTATGGTGACCTTATACATCGTCAGATACTTGAATGTGTCCTTATATCAGTGGTTCTCAAACTTTTTCATGTCAAGGACCCCCAAATTGACACTTAATAGCCCGCGGACCCCCATTTCAAAAGATATGCCAGGGACCCCCATAAGAGAAGATTTTTTACGGCTCTAGCAGTGATTCTCAACCATTTTAATTTCAAGGACCCCCAGTTTGACATGCATTAGGTCCGTAGCCTAATGATTAGGCTACGGACCCCCATTTAATGCCATTTCTATCTCTGGGACCCCAATTTATATTGTAAAATCTATGTCAATTTAACTCTGAGAGTGTACAAATGGAACCAAATGGACCCGTGGACCCATAAGGGTCCATTTGGTGCCTAATCTATCATTTAGCTGGGGACCCCCTGGAACTCCCTCAAGGACCCCTGGGGGTCCCCGGACCCCACTTTGAGAACCAATGCTTATATTATCATCACTTTACCCAAATACAGCTCAAGTGGAGTTAGGAGGTTTTTGAGCATTAATGTGGAGATAAAAAAAGACATGAGTTGGAGTTAGGAGGTTTGACTGACAGTTTGAGGATCCAATGGATTTATGCTCAATTTAGTCAGAAGCACTTTTTAATACTTTTCATTGGCTCAATATGTGTAAAACCCAAAGGGTGTTCAATAGCACTGATTTATTCAATAACATTTAAAAAGTTGAAAAACGGAGATAGTTTCTGTCCAACAGTGAGAATATTCAGATGGTAGGACTGTGGTTAACCACTTTCAACCTGGCATCCATATTCTGGGTATGTCATTATAGGCTAATAGTAATAATAATTATCATTACCATTACCATTATCATTACTATTGTCCATAGTTTTCAGAATAGCCCATCTACAATATTCACAGCGTGTCAATCTTGTAGATTAAATGGTCTATTTGAGCTAATTTTTACATTTTTTGAAAGACATAAAACAGGGTCTTACGGTTGCATGATACTGCCCCCAGCAGGTGCAGCTGAACTATACCAGGCAGGAGTTGCAGGAGTTGAAGGCCAGGCTGAGGAGCCTTCAGAAGGAGAACCAGGCAAGAATTCTGTCTGTTCTACCATCATATATCTATATACATTCTGTCTGTTCTACCATCTATATATCTATATACATTATGTCTGTTCTACCATCTATATATCTATATACATTCTGTTCTACCATCATATATCTATATACATTCTGTCTGTTCTACCATCATATATCTATATACATTCTGTCTGTTCTACCATCTATATACATTCTGTTCTACCATCATATATATATATATACATTATGTCTGTTCTACCATCATAACACATGATCATATCTATAGGTGTCTCTGTTGAAAACAGCCGTCCCCCTTTTTCCATTTCAGTATAAACACACACACATACATGCATACATACATGCATTAACGCATGTGAATAAATACACCCCCTCACAGGACCTCATCCATCAGCTGGAGCAGAAGCTGGAGTCAGAAGAAACCAAGTCAGATGAAGAACCTCCCTATTTTGACTGTGAGTAATTAAAGTGCTGCCATGAGAATCGCTGCTTTATTTAATGAACGCCAAAGTAACGGCGTTACCTGCTCTGATCCTCTCACCTCATTGGCCCCTCAGCTGTGGAGGAGGAGAAGGAGGAGGAGGTGAAGGAGGAGAAAGCTAGCCCCGTCATCGTGCTCACGTCCTCTTCCCATCGGGAGTTGGAGAAACCTCTGGAGTTCCTGAACGACACCAAAGGAGAATTTACATATGATGACATGCAGGTGTGTTTCACACTACAAATGAACAGATACATTTTTTATACCTTGTACCTATCCGATATCTGTGTGTGTTTGATTTGAAAAGAATCTAGGACTAGTCAGTGGTTCTCAAAGTAGGGGTCCAGGGACCCTCTGGGTTCCCTAAGGGGGTTCCAAATGGACCCGTCCCTTACAGGTCTGTAACTACGAGAGGTTATACAAATGGTTATACAATCCATTTGGTTCCATTTGCACACACTCAGAGTTACGGGGATCCTTGAAATTAAAATTCTCAAGAACCACTGATTTAGGAATAAATAATTGTTAGAAAATAATTTGTAAACTTAAATTAATGATGAGTTATCAGTGATTCATTCTGCAATTTAACATGACTTAGTGCTCTTGTAGCCTATCTCTGTAGTCTTCTTATCTCTGTGTCTCTTCCATCAGGAGGAATGGAGATGCACTGAAAGCAAGGCCTTGATTCTGCCTCAACGCACTGAGCCACTCCTGAGGTGACCACACCTTCATTTACGTGTTTTAAAGCTGCAATACGTAACTTATTTCAGTGAATACAGTACATTGAGTTCCACTGTTTTGTCTCATCATGTATGTTCTGTCTCATCATGATCATGTATGTTCTTCTGTCTCATCATGTATGTTCTGTCTCTATCATGTATGTTCTAGTAATCACTGCTATGTTCTTGACCTTCACAGTGACAACGATATCTACATGTGGTAATAACGCAGAGAAGACAGATGATGGCGCTGTTGAGACGGATCTACCAGAGGAATCCATGATGCATTGCAAGGCATCATCAGGAGATGTTCTTACATTTTATTGTCTGTTTGTTTGCACTGGTTGTTTTGAGGATTCACATTGAAAAGAATAGGGGCTTTACCTCATGATGTGTACTGTACTTTAAAAGAAATCACGGCACTATTTCTTCTGTTGTCTTAAGTGTCCTGATGACTTGACTTGTTTCTGTTTTTAATGTTTGTAGAGAAGATTATCTTATATTATGTTGTTATATCCGTAGGACCGGCTGGTTATGGGGGGCGAGCTGGCCACGCTTGAGACCACAGTGTCTTATGTGGAGTAGATTTGCCCCTAGTGGCACAAGATAGAAGTATCTTTCTTGCTTGCCTTCTTCTTTCTAGAGATGGAGGTTGTAAGGCTCGATCTCGTGGTTTGGTGCAGAGATATGTAGGTTGTAAGGCTAAGGTTCGATTCCTAGTTCTATCTTCTGGACCTCTTGAGAATACCTGGCATTGCCCTGTTCTATCTGGTTGTTTGGAATAGATATGGTGATATCCAACTAGCTGATTAACTAAGAATACTTGTCTCCGGTAGAAATATGATGCATTCCTCCTCTATTTCTGTTCAATACCAGTATTTATCTCTAGAGATGTGACGTCATGCCGTGACGCCATGCTGGCGTTGGCCAAATTAGGCGATCTTCATGCTGGGCGTGGTATCCTTGGTAACAATGTTTGATTTTCTAAGAAATGTGATTTTTAAAAATGTAGTACAACTACATGTGTGTGTGTGATGAAGCATAAAGTAAGTTATAACTTGCAGTATAGTTTAAGTATATTATATAGTACAAATGATATTACGTCCATATAGACGTAAATTTGCAACTACAGAAAAAGATCAGATGATAAGATCTTCTCTACATCTTCTTAGCTATTAGCCATGACCTTGCACGAGTGTGTAGATGTTAGAATGTGTATGGCAGGATGATGAAGTGGCTAAGTTAAGTGATTGTGTGTGAATGTATTGATTTGAACAATTGTTGATATGAGAATGTTAAAAAATTAAAGAAAAAAATAATAAAATGAAAGTGAACAAACACAGATGTAATGTTTTGATTTGCCCTGGTGAGGGGAAATTACTTTTCTTCATTCATCTAGCTGATGGCTGCTCAGGTGGCTCAGATTAGCGCACAGGGGGAGCTTATAGAGGTTGGAGTGATCAAGGGACACTTCATAAGTTTAGCTGGGATGAGTCGAGGGTCGAACCTGCAAAAGTCGATATAGACATAAATTTGCACACAGGAATACGTGCAATGATCAATAATTCCCTCCCCACTCAGCTTACCTTCCCCGAACATGAGTCAATGGTGTTCATAAAGATGCCCGATAAAGCCGGATGCATTCGGTGGATTCGAACTCCCAACCTGCGTGTTGGTGGGCAGGGACTTTACCACTGCACCACCCGAGCGCCCGATGTAGAATGCCATGGGATATGGTGACATCAGTGGTGTTTATATCAGAGGGTTACAGTGACTGAACATTGGAGATGTCAGAGTGCTAAAGATAAAATGGAGATGGAGCAACATGCGAACACAACATGATGAGGTGATACTAGGGTAGCAAGAGAATAGATCTACAACTTAACAGGGAGACCTGTCCCCCTGTAAAGGGACAGGCTTGGCAGTTCTTCCTTGGCCTACTGTGAGTGTGTGCGTGCAAAGTGTCCCTGCAACAGGCCGCTGTGTTCATGATTTGTGGCATTTTGCGCAAAATGGGCCACTCCTGTAAACTTTGTAAGTCAATCATGCCCAATCGGAATGGAATATGTTGGAGTACTTTAGAATGTTCAACTCAAAAGCATTAGAAGACACCTGCTGAGGGCCCAAAGATGCCTTGGTGCAATGGTGTGGTGTGCTTGATCGGTTGCCTCTGCTAGTCCCGTTCCATCAAGGTACTGGAGGACCACCACACATATCCCCCTGTTTCCTGAGAAGTAACGGTGGGCGGTTATGTTTGAAAGAACTCTGTCCAGATGACTTTTTATAGAAATAAATTATTATATTTTGTGCCACCGACCCCATAAGTGAAAAATGATTCCAGATTTATTCGACAAGCTGCTTGTTAACGTTTCTTCTAACATCAAAGACAATCAAAGCAAAGTGTCCCATGGGGGTTTTGAACATAAGTTTGAAGTTTCACTGGCAGTTGCACTAACTAGTTGGCTAAAGAAGCACCAGGCCCACTAGGGAGCAGACATGCAGCTACTGGTCATTTATACCAAGCTCATGGAAGCAATGTCATTTGGCATCCAGGTGTCAATCAACTTAGCAGGTTCTGACAGGGGGTGGGACTAAAAAAAAGAAGGAAGGAAGACAGTCTGAGAGAGAGAGAGAGAGAGAGAGAGAGAAACAGGTGAAAACAGAGGTGTTTATACATCTGATGGACTTGTGGCTGGTCAACTAACACACTAGCCTGGAGGAGAAGAGAGTGTGTGAGACATTTCAACATGTTTCTGAGTGAGTATGGACGCTATCTGAGAACTGTAATGACATTTGGTTAAAGTATAGGACCTTTACAGCCCTAGAAGGCTCTGACAGACAGACAGACATGTGGGGTACTGGGTTCTCCAGCACACAGACTGACAGGTGACCACTGCTTCTTTCTCTTTCTCATCTGTGATTGAAGTGTCACACTTATGATATAATCGCCGTCATAATCGTTTCCATTTTGCAAAATATTCCTATATTTTCAAACGTTTTTCCAAAGTAGTGGAAATAGCTGATCTATAAGCTCACAACACATCGCAATGTGACGCGGCTTGTAGATCGGCTATTTCAACTACTTAAAAAAAATAAAGATTAAGTTAAAAAATATATATATAAAAAAAAAGTATTACATATGGCCTAGTTTGGCCATAGTATATTATTTTTGGGGGATTATTGGTATCATTCATTTCTTCATATATTTAAGTTATTTGTCATATGCAGTTTTTGTTTACGAAGCCTAAAAGCTAGACATAAATGTAATTTATATATTCCAATGTTCAATGAAAAAAGACAATTAAATTGTTAATCGCAATTATTTGTAAGACATTTAATCGTCAAATGAAATGTCATGACAGCCTAGTCACTGATCTAGGATCTGATCCTTATACTCCTTACTATTGGTTGATTGTAACAGTTGTAAACACTCTGTTTCTCTCTCCACCCTCTGCCACTCAGGTTGAAGAGCCTCGCTGCATGTCTGGCTGACATCTCAGTGGATGTCTTGTCACCACCTTCACTCATTAAGACCGGGAACGCATCTGTGTAACCACTTTAACCATTATTTTATACTTTGGCTATTCAAAAATAGCAGATCTACAAGCTCATATTGAGCTATGAGCTTGTAGATCTGCTATTTTGGAAACATCGTAAAAATGTGTGCAAATCTTTGAATATATATATTTTTAAAGCAAACATTTGTAACTCAAATCTTTGCTTCTGGGGGGTCCCTGGAACAGCATATCTTGAGATGGGGGCCCGCGGCCAAATACATATAATCTTGGGGGTCCTTGACATGAAACAGTTTGAGAACCACTGATTATAGCAACATATGTTTTTTTTTTTAAACTGACATTTGTAGAATCCCCCAGAAGCAAAGATTTGAGCTACAAATGTTTGCTTTAAAAAATATATATTCAAAGATTTTTTACATTTTAAAAAAATAGCCAAAGCATAAGATAATGGTTAAAGTGGTTAAAATCTAAAATGACAGATGCTTTCCCGATCTAAATGGATTAAGCTGAACCCAGACAAGACCGAGAGTCTCTTCTTCCCAGGTAAGTCCTGCCCCATGCAGGATCTCACTATGTCCATAGACAACTAACATCACAACACCAACAGGTGGCTTCTGTTGGTGTTGTCCTGGACAGTCAGCTCTCATTCAAGGCACACATTACAGCGGCCACTCGATCCTGTAGGTTTACACTCTATAACATTGGAAGGATCAGACCCTTCCTCACCCAGGAGTCAGCCCAGCTCCTTATCCTGGCTTCAGTCATATCAAAACTTGACTACTGTAACTCGCTCCTTACTGGCCTCCTTAAGGATCAGACCCTTCCTCACCCAGGAGTCAGCCCAGCTCCTTATCCTGGCTTCAGTCATATCAAAACTTGACTACTGTAACTCGCTCCTTACTGGCCTCCCTTCATGTGCACTTAAAGCCCATCAAATAAAGCGTGCCTGGTCTTCAACTAGCTAACTAGTTTTCAGGTCTCCCCCCTGTTCAGCTCCCTCCATTGGCTCCCAGTTGCTGCCTGCACCGAGTACAAAACACTGATGCTGGCCTACAAAGCAACCAAAGTCATAGTCCGCTCTCTCAGATCAGCTAACACAGGGAAGCTGTCAGAACCTTCCCTAAAACATCCGGGACAACGCTCCACACGTCCCAGACTCTTTTCCTTGGCCTTTCTGGCTCCCAAACTGTGGAATGAACTCCCCATTGCAGTTAGAACTGCAGACTCACTCCCAATGTTCTGTCATAATCTGAAGACTCACCTCTTCAGACTGTGCCTCAGCCCTTAGCACTTCACTCTCCCCATACTCCTTCACTCAGTAATTCCACCATAACCAGCTGATATTAGTAACTACAAAGTGGGCTGTGGCTGGTCGACTGAGACAGTGGTTCTCAAACTGTGGGTCCCCACATGATTTTGGGGGCGTCCTCAGCTAGTTTAATACCTACAAAAAAAATAAAAGAAAGAAATGAAACCATTCCTCCATCAAAATTAATCAACAAACTATATGAAAACATTTTGAAAATAGCTGATCTACAAGCTCACAGCGCCTCACGCTGTGAGCTTGTAGATCGGCGTGGCGAGTGCGAGACGTTGTGAGCTTGTAGATCTGCTATATTCACAATATTTGTCCTTGGAACCGAGTCAAACTAAATTTAATGTCTCAACTGAACTAAGTGCTCATCAGTGTGGGTGCCCAGTTCAAATATGATTATTATGGGGGGTCACGGCCTGAAAGGTTGAGAACCACTGGACTAACACACTAGCCTGGAGGAGAAGAGAGCGTGAGACCCTTCACATTCTGCTCCATTGATGCTATAGTGACTGACCTAGATATGACGACCATGCAGACACACCCTGGTCATTTGTTTGTTACTTAGGCTTGTTTTTTCTTGACCACAATGTTAAAAATGTTAATTTAGATAGCATGTTATTTAGACAGATACTAGGTTCAGTGTTTACCTGGTATCCTATAGTTTCAATGTACAGATAACATTGTCATCAGTGTTGACAGCACTGTCATCAGTGTTGTGTTGAATTCATGTTAATGTGTATTTTCATACATTTAACCACTTAAACTCTCAATATACTTAGAAAACCTGACCTTTGGCTCTGTGCTTGGTTCTGTTTATTTTTCCCTCTACACCAAAGGTTTGGGATGCGTTGTGAACTTGTAGATCGGCTGTTTTACGGCGAACGCTTCCACCAGAAGAGAAGAGAATAAATACCTAAAAGTTTTACTTAAGTACAGTACTGAAGTACTTAGTTACTTTCCACCACTGTTAACTTCTTTGAACACAGTTGTACATTAGAGGTGCAATCTGAATCACTCACAAAGGGCCGTAGTTGACCCAACATACCACAGGTGGGCGCTAAACTACAATAACCTTCCCCACCACCCCACAAGCCCCAGTGTGACCGCTCTGGCTGCTCTGTCTATGTCTGTAGGATCTGATCATTATTCTACTGTTCAAAGAGCAACAGTGAAATTAATGGATTATAAATATCACTGTGTGCATCGGTTTGTGACCTATGTCCTTTGTGTTTGACCTCAGTGTGGATCCATTGTTGAGGGAGTGGATCAGGATCCTGATGCAGGGAACTCCACCTTCTATAGACCATGCACACCCTGGTTGAATGCTACCAGAGGGTAATAATTTAACCCTAGCACCACAAGAATATATACCCTGACACCACCCTAACACCACAAAAATATACCCTGACACCTCCCTAACACTAGCCTGGCATTGGCCAGACTGATAACGTGGATTCACTCTCACGTTCCTCCCTGCATCAGTCTGGACTTCGGGAGCGAGTATGAGAAATCAGAAAATGATCGGGCCAATCAGTGACTGCGTTTCTGCTGTCCGTACAACAGTGAAAAGCATCAAAATCATTTTCTGATTTCTCTTACTCGCTCCCTATGGGCCGAAGGTAAGTGATTTACTTTGGTTAAAATAAGTGTTAAATAGCTCTATATTCTGATAGTACTCATTGCTATAGAGTGTTTGTTCTGAAAAAGGAGTGTCCCATGTCTCTCCAGCTCTTTATTAAACAGAAAATGCATTTTCAGTGCTCTCTCCTGAAGTTTTGTCACCTACCTGAAAATGTACTGTTTACTAAAGAGCTGGAGAGACCCATGTGACCGAACAAACGCTCTGCAGCAATTATTACTATCAGAATATAGTACTTTAACCTTTTTAATAAAAACTAAGACAATGCCCAAAACACATCAGTCCTACTGCATTCCTTATGGTTTAAGCTGCATTGCACAGCCATCAGTTTGTAAGCAAGAAATATCCCTGATATTAGACATAGAGGAACAATTTCTCTTATTGATGGAGTGATTCAAATTCAACAGCTAAAAACTCACTCAACAGTAGCTCTCACTCTCGATAAAGCAACTGTTAATTAAAAAAAATATATATATTTTGTTTTACAATACCCGACTCTGTCTTTCGCACCACTACCTGAAGGCCGTTTCATCCACAGCCAGCACCTTCCTGGCATTTTTGCTTCCAGTAGCTGGACCCTACATTGAGAATAATGCAGAGTCAAGCTAGCACATTTAAGAAGGTGCTCATTTACTAATGACACTAATTTCAGATCATTTTAATTACAACATTCAGCAATGCATATATGAGCACAAATGACATGAGGATTGACCTGTAAAACAAACAATAGTTAAGTAAGCCAAGCTAAGACAACATGTAGTCTACACTGCAGTGAATCATGTTGTCTAGCGACAGACCAAAGTGAGACTTATGCACTTGACAGACTTTATGCTGCTGTGAGAAACATGGGATTAAACTAACGCATTAAAGTAACTGTTTTCCTGTTCTCTGTTATACATTATAGTTCCTAAGTACAGTAACCAGGTTAAAGTTACTAAAGTTAAAAAAATGGCATTACTTGGGTGAGGCCTTCACTGAAATCTGTCATGCACGTCCCAGCAGAGTGATTCAAATTCAACAGCTAAGAAGTATCACAGTAGCTCTCACTCTCGATAAAGCATATGTTAATTCCAAATATTAACACCTCAGTCTACAGTCTTTCTATGCTTATGTGTTCACTAATGATTATTTGTCCTAGTGTCTATGCTGACCTGGTATTGGCTAGACACCTGTCACTCCCCTTCTCAGCTCATGTGTGATTAGAGCCTGACACTATTAAGAGGAGCTGTAGCCAGCTCTCGGCTATTCCCCCCCCAGCACCCCAGCAGAGCACAAGAGTTTATTGGTTCCCTTGACTATTTGTACTTTCTTTATTTCAGTTACGATGGGCTGATTGTAAGTGTTTTTAATGTCTGGTATGATTTTCGTTATTGGTTACTTTGTACTTTGTGTTTTGGTAGTTCATGGGAGTCTGGTGAAAGGACACAATTGTAACTTTAATTAGAAATATAAATAAAGATTCTTTATTTAACTGCTGTCCCTTCAGACTCAGTGATTTCATTTCCCATAGAGTGTGAGGACGTAGTCTTCTTCGTTTTCCACCTTCACCTTCTCGACGATGACAGGGAGTACTGCTTCTGCTTCGACAAAAGGACCCGCAGATTAACATGTATTTGTCCACAGACCCCCATCTGATAAGATTTGGTTTTAAATATACTTATTTTCAGGTTTGTGTTTGCTAAAAATGTGTGTTAGCATAATTTATACACTAGTCTTGACTTTCTGTTCTGATTCAGATTACACGAACTAGGTATACCACCTGTTTGATGAATGTAACCGATATAGGGTGATGAGTTAAACAAAGGGGCTTTGAGGAATGTTCAGGATGATCTTATACAAGACCATAGATGTAATATAGTTGGATGATTACATTATATGATAAGATGGCGGACAAGATTCAAATAACTTGATCATTGAGAGACAAATCCTTTAAGGTGTGCATCTTTTTTGGAAGCATATATTCATTCTGTAGATTTATTATTCACTGTAACACCTAATACAAGGGCACAGAAATGTGGCAGTCATAGGGGTCTTAAACGTTTTCAGGCCAGGGACCCCCGTTGGGGGGTGGTACAGCATATATTGTATAATGCAGGGGTCTTCAACGTTTTCAGGCCAAGGACCCCCTAGCCCTAGCTGAGAGAGAGAGATGAAGCAGGGACCCCCTCTATATTGTATAGAATGGTGTTTCAGATATACTTTTGCTGCTCTTTTCTCCCTCTACACCTATAACTCTTTGCCAAAAATAGCCGATCTACAAGCTCACAACGCCTCGCACTGCGAGGCGTTGTGAGCTTGTAGATCTGCTATTTTTGGCTAAAGTTCTCCTCAGAAAAGGGATGCTAGGGTTCAAGTGGTTAATATAAAAAAAGAAAAATCAAATCACACAAAGATTTGGCGGACCCCTGTAGTAACTCTGAGGACCCCCTGTTGAAGATCCCTGGTATAATGTATAACATTGTGTTTCATATGTATAGACATACGTACCATGTTGTGCATTCAAGCTATTCAAATAATAGATTAATATATTCATTCATATCCACTGCCATTAGTAAACATACTTTACTAACTGAGAAGAATGTAATACTATCAACAATCTACCACACTTTAAGTATATTTTGATGCCGATACTTTTGTACTTTTACTCAAGTACATTTTCATTACCAGACTTGTACTTGTAACAGAGTGTTTCTACAATTGCAGTATTGATATAATTGATTCATTGATATTCATTGTTAAATAAATATTACAATGTATGTCTATTACTATTATTATTATTATTATTATTATTGCTGTTATATATTTCGCTAACTTCTTCTCTTTAACTTTTAAATTAGTGAAATGACGTTTGCATTGAAAACAAATGTATCTATTTTTGGTTCGTGCGCATGTGCGTGCTTGTAATAGTGTGTGTGTGTGTGTGTGTGTGTGTGTGTGTGTGTGTGTGTGTGGGGGGGGAAGGGGGGCGGGGCTTGTGTCGTGTTCGTGTCGTGTTTGTGTGTGCACGTCATAGAGTTGTGTCGGTGCGTGCGCATGTGCGTGCGTGTAACAGCGTGTGTGTGTGGGCGGGGGGGCTGTGCTTGCGTACACGCGAGAGGGCATTCCTGGGGATGCCCTCTCGCATGTACGCATGTCTGCTTGTCAGACCAATCACAGCCCTTGTTGTGTTGTCCCGCCCCTTAAATCTACCGTTCCCGCAGAGCTCGGCTCATTTCTCAAGGTTTACAGCGGATGCTAGGTCGCTCGATACTAGGTCTCTCCGGTCGATGATAGATTACTATTGGAAACTGTTCTACTTGATTTCGGTTCATATATCACTGATCTACTTTCATTTCGTCGTGTTTTGTCTGAGGTGAGTAATATTACTTGATATATACTTTTTTCCCGCCTTTATTGCTTTATTTTAATTTTTCCCCTCCTTTTTTGGACTACATGAACGTTCAGATTTCATACACAGTTTTTACCCCATGGCCACGGATGTTATAATTATGTACGGGCCCTCAGAAATAGCCGTAGCTTCCGTATTGTTCAATAAAAACGCATCTTAATCCGATTGGTGGCCATTTGCTCATAGCTGGCACAGTCTATCAGAGTGCAGTACACCTACCAACCGACGGGTAATGCAGTTGAAAGCATATGGCGGACATGCTGAGAAAATGGCCATCGATCGGATTAAAATGCTTTTTATTGAACAATACTGAAGATACGGTTACTTTTGAGGGCTCGAACAGAATTGTCACATCCGTGGCCGTGAGGTGAGAACTTTATATTTGAAATTTGAACGTTTATGTACATGTACGGGCCTTAAATGAATTAAGTGCAAACGCCAGATTACGTTTGTTTCAGGCCCCAGGACTCTGTTGGTTTGTTTTCATAAACTCATGTCACAATCGACCTGTCCATAACAATTCATTATACAACGCAGAATGCAGATTTTAATCAACATGGCATTTGTTATATCTTGTTGAGCTTGTAGATCTGCTAAAACTAACTTTAAGCAGCCTCTGAAACTGGGTTAAAAACAACCTAGGCTAACCAGTGCTAACGACTATAAACGTATGCCTACAACTTCCGCATGGCAGTGACGTAAATGATTACGTTATCAACAGTATTGCTATCATGTTTATGTATTTACCAGGGACACAGTGCACATTAATCAATGTTGGTTTCCACATCCGTGTAATGAACCAGAGTTAGCCAGAAGCTAGCTTTCATCTGTAGTCCCTGAGCAGGCTGTTAAAAGTGGTGATATAACTCATTGGTTCTCAAAGTGGGGTCCGGGGACCCCCAGGGGTACTTGAGGGGGTTCCAGGGGGTCCCCAGCTAAATGATGGATAGGAACCAAATAGACCCTTATGGGTCTGTAACTCTGAGAGTGTCCAAATGGAACCAAATGGACCCGCATTTGGACACTCTCAGAGTTAAATTAACATTGATTTTACAATATAAATTGGGGTCCCAGAGATATAAATGCCATTAAATGGGGGTCAATAGCCTAATGGATGTCAAAGTGGGGGTCCTTTGAAGTTAAAATGGTTGAGAATCACTGCTAGAGAGCCGTAAAACCCTTCTCTTATTGGGGTCCCTGGCTTATCTTTTCAAATGGGGGTCCGTGGGGTAATAAGCGTCTATTTGGGGGTCCTTGACATGAAAAAGTTTGAGAACCACTGGTATAGAGTAACACGAGTTTAACGCTAGAAGGAGATGCTGTTGTAATTTGACTGTTTTACTAGCAGTAAATAGACATTCATTTGACGCACTGTTTGGTTCAACAAGTGTTTATCTGCACCGAGCATTGTACTGGGTTGACTAATGTTAGAGGACGCCGTGGCTTTGTTGTTTGTTGTTGTTTCTCTCGCTGAACCTGGAAACTGCCATGTCCGCTTATTGTAAGCGGATGGTCGCGCTTCTTTTGGGGCTTGTTTTGGGGTTGAAAAGGACCGTAATGAGAGTAGACGGTACACGGTCGGTCGTACCGTGTCGGTCGCGCATGCGCGCCACTCTCAATTGTATATTAGGATCATCATATTTATGATTATGTGCCCACATTTGCCTCTAAATTGTGGAGAAACTGTCGATGCGGAACCAAACTGTCAAGCAATTGTTTCCGCCCAGACACGTTTCACTGTCGCACATGTCGAAAATAGCAGATCATTGTGAGCTTGTATCGGCTATTTTCAAATAGACTATGTATAAAATAAGGCTAAAGTGGTTAAGGTATGTTTTATAATGTAATCATTTATATCTTAAAAGTAACTAGTAACTAAAGTTTTAAAATAATTGTAGTGGAGTAAAAGTACAATATTTGCCTCTGAGATGTAGTGGAGTAGAAGTAAAAGTATTGGAAATTGGAAATACTCAAGTAAAGTAGAAATACCTCAAAATTGTAGGCAAATAGGTTTTATAAAATGTTCATGAATAGGAATTAATATTCACATTTATATTCATGAATAACTTTGGTTAACTAGAACACTGACCTGACTTACTTGCAAATCTATGCCCACATCAAGACTTTATTTTAGTCTAAATATTTGTCCCTTCCTGCTCCAACTTAGAAGGACAGAATTCTGGAAAGTGGGCAGGAATCACGATGTAATCTATTGGTTGCTTCATGCCAGTGTTAGACTTGATTTAAGAAGTAGTGCTTTTCCAGTCAGAAGACAGATTGAAAGAAGCAGTCTGATTCAGTACACACTGTGCTTTTTATATCGTCAAAATTGCCTTCTGGTGTCCAGATGCTTCAGTTATCACAAAGCAGCTGAATGCCGTAAATAAATCCCCTCTTCTTTATTCTTTGCTTTTTCATTTAGCAAGGATTTTAAGGATGCACGATTTTGGCCGATATCCAATTACCGATTATTTATTTCTTGGTCAAATGAATACTGCTATTTCTATTTTCGTCTATTACTATTATAGCCTACCCTGATTTGTTTTTCCCTGCATCAGGCTTATTACAGTTATTCATTTAATATTATGTCGCAGATTGAAGGGAAGATGGAAATATTCTTTCCTTAGGGCGATCTTAAACACTAAGTGTTTACACAACATGACCGGCACTTTGGCTGCCATAGTCTGTTGGACACCTGTAAGGGGGAGGAGGATAGTTTGCTTGTTTGGACAGCAGCATAATTCCCCATGTTCATCAGCGGTGACCATGTATCACACAGACTATGAAATCATGTCCGTTAGAGCAGTGGTTCCCAAACCTTTTAGCTCGAGACCCAAAATAAATCTTATGTCTCGCCGTGACCCAAACTAGTGAAAATAGCCGATCTACAAGCTCACAAGATGCGACATGTTGCGAGCTTGTAGATCTGCTATTTTCACAAATTCTTAAAAGTACTTTTCCCCCTCTAATTAATGGATTTTTAAATGTATTTGTATGCTTTCGAAAAAAAGTTTTTTGTTGGGAATGTTTTGATAATCTTTTGAAATAATAAAACATTTTAGGAAGTTAGGAAACACAAAATAAACATATTTACTCGCGTGACCCATACAACACGACCCACATATGGGTCCCGACACACTGTTTGGGAAACGGTGGGTTAGAGTACCTCTTTCTCAAGTGGTATGGTAACGGCCGTCTCTCTTTTGTCATGAGGCGGATCGCTGCTTGGAACAAGATAACAATAAAATCAACAGCAAGGGAAAAGCTGCCATTCAGCTATTGATTTTGTGTCCAATATTGTTTGTTCTGAAAATAATAATACATTGATTGTTTGACTGTGCTATGGAATCTAGCAGCGCAGGTATGGTTTTCAAATGGCCTATACTATAAACATTGCTTGTGGTGTTTGCCTTCTGCAGGACACATATTCGTATGTGCGGTCTACAGCCTCGGCTGTCGCTTATGACCCCAAGCAATACTACCAGCAGCCCATCGCTACATCAGCTGTGGCCGCAGCACAGCCCCAGCCCACAGTGGCAGAGTCCTACTATCAGACAGGTACGTTCAACTCGCCACTGACTGCACTCGTCATGGTGAAGAAAAGTCCTCCTAGAGCTGTCATTCTCAAAGCTTTTTAAAAACTTTGATGACCTCCAGTTTGGTGTGCATTAGGCCAGTGGTGCTCAAACTTTTTAATTTCAATGACCCCTCATAACTCTGAGTGTACAAATGGAACCAAATGGACCCGTACGGGTCCATTTGGTTCCATTTGTACACTCTCAAAAGTTCCAGACCTGTACGTGCCATCGAGGCCATCGAGAGGGTCCAACGCAGGGCGGTGCGGATTATCTTGGGCAGGGATTTTACATCTTACAGGAATGCCTGTAGCCGCCTAGGACTCCCCTCCCTCAGCTTGCGGCGCGAGGACCTGACCAGGGCGTTTGCGACCTCCCTCAGACAGTCTGACCACTTTAGGAGCTGGCTTCCACCTGAGCGAGGCGAAATAAGCCAACGCCAAACCCGCTCCTTAAATGACCTAGACCTGGCCTTCTGCACAACAGAGCGGTACAAAAAAAGTGCCATCCCCTACATGATCAGACTTTTAAATAATTAACCTGACTGTATGTTTGTTGTTTGTTTGCCCTTTTATGCTTTTATTTGTAACGATGTACCCACAATTCAATCTTTGATCCAATCTATGATTTTATCTATGATTGCTACTTGTACATCTCCTTTTATTCTCAAATAAAAAACGTTTACTACTACGTGTCCATTTGGAACCACCTCAAGGAACCCTGAGGATCCCTGGACCCCCACCACTGTATTAGGGTCCATTTGCTTCCATTTGTACAAAAAAGGTCAATCTATAAGTGTGGTTCTCACAACGCTTGTATACTCGGCTACTTTTGAAAATGTTTCACAATGACCCGACCACAACAAACATTTATTTCTTAAAACATCAAAGAGTCACGGCACACTCATGGCTGCTGATGCCAAACCAGTTTATTAAGGACAAGAGAACAACAAAAACATGTGTTGTTTATATCCCACATGGTTTTTGGATAATGGATATGTTTTGTGTTTTGTGCAACCTTAAAAAAAAAAAGTCATCGTTTTGTACTATTCTCTATTTCCCCACTTAGCCCCCAAACCAGCGTACACGCAATGTATGACGCCGTACACCCAGACCCAGCAGACGCGCCAGGTGACTGCCATCAAACCGGCCACGCCCAGCCAGGCCACCTCCACCTTCTCCATCTACCCGGTGTCGTCCACCGTGCAGCCCGTACCCTCTGCTGGAGCGTCCGTAGTGCCGTCGTACTCCAGAGCCCGACCTACAGCACCAACGCTGTCACATATTCTGGTAAGGAAATGCCCGGCCGTCACCCACACATACAAGTTACCCACACGCTAACGCCAAACGTAGTCGAGCAATATAGTAGAATGTGAGCTGCAGAAACACATTTAATTGATCTGGGTGCCATCGTTATAATAATAACCCATAAAACCGGGAAAGCATCTGTCATTTTAGATTTTAGCTGTATAGCAAAACACGTTTTAAGAACACTTAAAAGATCTCTCAATAAATGTTCAAAAATAGCAGATGTACAATCTCACAGTCATCACTTCGTGCCGCGCTGCGAGCTTGTACATCTGCTATTTTTGAATAATTTTGAATGGATGCAACGTGTTTATTACTTTGCAACGTTCCCCATACATAGGCTGTCGCTCGTATTCGCTTGCGCAAAATTCACTTCAGTCGAACATAATTATTCAACGTACGCGAGTTGTGTCGCATCGGGCGTAGATGCAGAATCTTGTCACTCAAAACACAGTTTAGCTAGACTGCACATTTTAGAATGGAGGAGGAAGCCAAAAGTTCCCAGTGTTAAACACTGACGCATTTGATTTCTTTCTGAGATGCTGTGGCTTGTAGACTTAGAATAGGCTCTATGCACAGCAGCCATATTATCACTTCTTTCATAGGTGTTACCAATGATACTAATGAAGGCTCTGTTCCATTTAGTGTAGCACAGTGGTTTCCCACGACCCCCATAACTCTGAGAGTGTACAAATTTACATACATTTGTACACTCTCAGAGTTACACACCTGCAAGGGGCCATTTGGAAGCCCATGAGGGTCCCTGGACCCCAACTGTAGACCCACTGGTGTAACAGAGTGTTTCCAGTGAGCCAACATGCACAATATCAGCACCCTGACTCTGTTTGACCAGAATGGAACAGAGCTTTCATTAGTATCATTGGTAACACCTGTGAATGTCTTCATGATATGGCTGCTGTGAATAGAGCCTATTGGTATCTTTAAAAAATATATTTCTTCATCACTGCCCCTATTCCTGCTCCATAGGTACGTCTTACTCGGGCTACGAGGCTGCCGTGTACTCTGCTGCCTCCACATATTACCAGCAGCAACAGCAGCAGCAACAGAAGCAGGCGGTGGCCGCGGTAGCCGCTACAGCAGTATATGTGGTTTCTACACTGTTACAGGTGGTCCAAATGCTGGCGACAGAGCTCCCGTCTGTGAGGAAAACCAGCTAACCACAGAAACCCAGTGTCGTGAGGCCATTGTATATGGCTGTATGTATGTATGTATGTATGTGGCTCTTCAACTGCCTTGCATTAACCCACTAAGACCTGAGGAAGCGTCTGTGTCACTTTTTCATTTGAGCTAAAAAGCATTATTTTACACTTTGACTATTCAAAAATAGCAGATATACAAGCTCATAGCGCGGCACCGAGTGCCGCGCTATGAGCTTGTAGATCTGCTATTTTTTGAAAATATATATTCTTTTAAAGCGAACAATAACTCAAATCTTTGCTTCTGGGGGTCCATGGAACAAAATATTTTGAGACGGGGGTCCGCGGCCAAATTCATATCATTTTGGGGGGTCCTTTACATTTTGCAGAATATAAATTATACAGCAGAAAATGTCCTTATGGTTCATCTTGCATATTGTGGCAATAAAAGTGATTCTGGAGGCTACCTAATCGTGACCAAAACATCCCATTGCGATCCGGCTCTAAACTGTTTGCAAACAGTGACTAATTTTAATAGCAAGACTAATAAAGTTCTCTTTTCACAGACTGGGACCAGTGTCCAGGGGCATCTGGACAGCATCACAGAGAGCCTTCAACCCTATCTGCTTGAAATTTTCAGCTGTGGCGTGGCTGTACACTGGATCTGATATCTTGGCCAACACAGCTGTGGACTGAGGGGACCGTCCCAGACTGCACTACTGCAAGGTTTGTTTAACATAACATGACACATGTGCAAATCAAAACCTTTTAGATCTAACTATCTAATGTTAGCATATGGACATTTTCTTGTGGTCAGTCCATTGTCTGTTTTTAAGGAGGCATTGCCAATATATATACTCTGTAGCTTAACTCTTTGACTGCCATATGAACAGTGTACCGTAATAGTGTGCCACTGCTGCCAGCAAAAACAGTGATTTTTACTGTATCAGTTTGCATAGAAAAATACTGTACTTGTACTTCTATCCACTACAGCTCAGAGGCAATATTGTACTTTTAATCCACTACAATTGTTAGAAAACTTTAGTTACTTTGTAGATTTTGGTTATTGTTTAAAAAAACATAGGGTACATTAACCACTTCAGCCCTATTTAAACTTTGGCTATTTGAAAATGGCAGATCTACAAGCTCACAATGCAACATGTTGTGAGCTTGTAGGCTTACAAGCTCACTTGTCAGCTTGTTGGACACTTGTGAGCTTGTAGATCTGCTATTGTCTATTGATATGCATGTACTTTCATAGCTTTGTGTCTAAAATATTGTATTTCTTTTTTTTACAGCTCCTGCTGCGGACACAGGTGACAGACACACCATCCCAGACCTACTGCAAGGTGTGTAACTATCTAATGTTGGCTTATTGACATTGTCTTGGGGTCAAATACTAGGTTGTGGGGGTCTGTGGTTTAATGCATAGGCTAAAAAATGGAAGCTCTTTGACATTACAATAGTTTGAGAACCACTGGTATTCAGGTGACAAGTATATGTTGCTTACATTTTCTATAGTTGTCAGCTAATAATAATAATAATGATACATTTTACGCACTTTACATTCTCACGGATGTCAGAGTGCTACAGATTAAAAGCAGAGCATAAAAACAGCATAGGCAACAAAACAATTACAATAGACCCAACCAGGCTAAACTAAAGGGCCAATTTCTTTAAATTAAAACTCAATACGAAAAACAAACAAAGTCCATGAAAAATTAGAAAAATGCTTTTTTTAAAAGGTAGGTTTTTTTAAAAGCATCAGTGGACTGTGGCGCTCTCAGGTGGTCTGGGAGGGCATTCCACAGACATGGGGCTGTGTGGCAGAAGGCCCGGTCGCCCATGGTGCGGAGGTTGGTGTCAGGGACAACAAGAAGGTTGGTGTTGTTGGAGCGGAGGCTTCGGGTGGCAGGTTTTGGGATGAGGAGTTCTTTGAGGTGGGGGGGGGCGGGGCGTTGCCGTAAATGCACTGATGGGTGAGAGGGGAAATCTTGTATTGGGTCCTGAAGGAGATGGGGAGCCAGTGAAGTGAGCGGAGGGTGGGTGTGATATGGTCATATTTTCGCACTCTCATCAGGACCCTAGCAGCGCTGTTTTGGATGTATTGGAGCCTTTGGAGGCTCTTGTTAGGGATCCCGATGAGTAGTGCATTGCAGTAATCCAGCCTGGAGGAGATAAAGGCGTGGACGAGTCAGCTGACTGAAAGGTGATAATAGGGGGGTGATTAGAGGTGTGGTTATCCATATATGGCCAATATTTCAGCACAATATGACAGTTTTCAAGATGGATCTTGGCAGTTTCTTTGCTATTGTCCAGTTTATAGAAAGCTATATGCTGATAGCCATCATTGCTTGGTGTTTGTTTAGTAACAGGGAACAGCCTGTCTCTGCAGGTCCTTTTTAAACAGAAAATTAAGGGTGTGTTGGCAATTTCATCCAACCATAATCAACAACTTGATTGTATAGGATGTGTCCTGTATGAGTTCTCTCTCCTGATTGGATGAAATTGGTCTCTCAAAATCACAATTTAGTTTTAAAGGCAGTTACTGTATTCACCCAGAAGCAGTATAATAGCAGTCGCACCCCTACTTAAGTAAGACTGTGTTTGCATACTGGTACAGTGGTGTAGTTAACTGGTATAGTTGCTGTGTTGTCACGTCGTGGATGCAATGTATTATTTAGTATATTCGTTTCCATTTGAAAGTATGCTTTAATAAGTACCTGGCATACAAACATGCTCACTTCTGTGTGCCTACGTGTCTTTGGGTCCTACCAGCTAATGTATCCGGTAGGAGACACAAAGTAGATTATTTGTGTCTCCTACCGGAAATACACACGGTCATCAAATTATTGTCTTAGGAATGCCACAAAAACAAAAATAAATCCATGAAATCAAGGCATAAATCACAGTATTATTCATATTGTAGCATTGTTTTGCCTTATTCATATTATAGCATTGTTTTGTCTTATTCATATTGTAGCATTGTTTTGTCTTTTTTCATAACTATTGATTGTGAAGCATTTGTTTGAAAAGAACACTAACACTTGTTTCCCTGTTTTTCAGAAGCCGTCCAGCACTGACATTTTTTTTTGCCTTTAACCTTTTTCTACTTTTCAGGAATGTTCTTTGTGAATAATTGTCATATTTCTAAGATAATTGCTTTCCATTTATGTTGTGGCTCGTGAACCGGTAGTACCCAATTTCTATAACACAATATTGGCCATCCCTGAATTTAATAACAAACTCACACATGAAATAATCAATTCTTACAAATGCATAACAAACTATTTTGGATTGTATACTGCCTTTTCATGACCCACTACCTTATATTTACATGTGCATGTTGTAAATGTTTAACTCACCATTTGTTTTTAGGGCTGTAAGACTGTAACACTTATTAGGACTAAATTATTCATTTTGACAAAAAAAATAATTTTATTCAAACAGCCAATATACACTTATTAAAATAGGACTTCATTTCTTAATTAAACTAATAAATGTAATCCCAAAATAATTATGGAAAATGTTACACATTGATTCATTGATAAATACAAAATTAGATATCTACAAAATACACTTTGAGATAATTAACTTAATCAATATAGTTGCAGCCCTACAATTTGTACCTATTTTTCAGAATGTTACATGTTGTTTAATAATATATTAATATATTTACCAGGAGCTTGCTTGATCCCCTTTTTTAACAAATGGGTCGGTGCAAGAATTTTTTTCCCCGTGCACTCCTAAATTGGCTGAAATAGGAGGCGGGTTTTTTGCTTCACCCTGGAAAATATTGAATTTACTTAAAAGTTAGAATATAATTTTGGATAATAACAGTAATAGTAGTAATAATAATCATTATAGCATCAACAATATATCTGTCAATAATAAACTGTTTACAGGCATTGTAATAGTTGCCATACTATATAATTGTATAATTATCAATAATAACTATAATTAACCTATATATAGAATCATAAAATATAACCATACTATTATTACATATATAATCATAATAACAACAACTATAATAACAATAATTGATAGGACATTATACCAAATATATTGATGGTGTTGCTTACAGTAAAGGTACCAATAATACAATTGTGTTAATAAATACTTTAAACTATATCTGCTCTGCTTTGTCTCTACTTATTATTCTTTTTACCATGTGGTTGAAAAGTGAATCTATATGTTTGGTAATGTATTTAGTCGCATGTATTTAACATTTACAATGAATACAGATGTGTGTTTTTTTTTTTTTTTGGAATTACTATTCATAATCAGAAGGGTTCTTCACTACTAAAGCTGAACAAAAAGTGAAACTTTGGAATGTAACATCTCTTAATACCTAAGCCCATACACATATGAACATAATACACAAAAGTTTTTTGTTTAACTGACAATAATTTTTGCCTTCTACAATCTGGTGTTTTAATTTATTTGACCAACTTATCCACTTAACGGTTTGATCCATGCAAGAGTCAAAGCTTGTAATTGAAAGTGTTGTCAGACTATAATCTCTGCCTGCTGGACAAAATGGACTTCAATCCCTCTACTGTGTGTAAAACTGTGAAGCAATCTACATGGACATTAGAGCTTAACCAAAACTCCTGCCTGGTGATGACAAGTCTGTCACAATGTAGGCTAAACAATAGTTTTTCATTGTGGTATTGACGCCATTCAGTAACATTGATGTGCCTGATATGCTGGGGAGTATCTATTTTACAATATACAAAATGGTATGGCTTCAACCCAGCTACTAGCCAGGTCGACATGTATCGTAATGGTTCCACATGTATTATATGGTGAGACATTCCCAAGTACATTACAAGGTATTTAATATCTATTATCAGGCTGGGGGAAAATAGGTGCTGAATCTTATACTCACAAAACATGACATCATAATATAAGGAAAACGTGAAATGTCTTCTGAGTATTTACAACTTGTTTGCAAATAGCAGATATGCCATTTACTCTATATACACAGGGTATTGTCTCCTCTCAATATCTCAGATCAGAACAATAAGGTAAAAAAAAAAGGCAAGTTTGCTTTAACAATAATTTATTTTGAGATCTTCAACACCACTGGAGACTGGACTGTGAACTATGTGACGATGGATTCCTTGGACCCCCATGGCCGCAACCCAGAACTCTGCGTCGGCGCAACCACACTTTGCAATTGCCCTGAATTGTGAAAATTCTAGTTCAGTCTTATGCTAGATGTGCTTCTGTTTCTGCTCAACATTGTAACAGGGCCTTTTATTTATATGGTATATATTTTACCACGAATGTTCCATTTTCGTATGAAAATCTTGTACATATTGTGTGTCTTGTGACGATTGGGTCCAATATTTAGTTCAGTAACCATGGAGCTAAGGAATGGTTCAGAAGCTGTGTTCACGTTCACAAAATGAATATTGGAATTGGTCTATTTGTTCTATTTGATGCCTCTTTGTTATGCATCTTTTGGGAGGCCAAATACAGGCTTATATTTTTGTAACTGTCATTATTCGACTGTTCTCTTGGGATAAAAAAAACTAAAACAAAACAAAACAATTAAACGTCAACGGTATAGTTTGAATTAACGGCTTGCTCCTCCGGACGCGAAACGTAACGTCTGGGGGGTGACAGATACATTTTTTACACCCACCCTTTGTTATTGTGGTCCAAGTGAAGACAATGATTACTTTTAATTGAAAGTCATGTGTAATAATTAAAAGTAACTTCCCCTACACTGTCTATGAATTGACCTTCCTTCTCTCCGTGTCTTCCGGGTTGCAGTTGGAGGTTCTTCACCTGCTGTCTCCAGAACAGAAGGCTGAGCTGCTACTGAGGCCTGAGGTTGCAGGCCTGGACAACGGGACCCTCAGCCTGATCTTCCACAGCTTGATGACCGGTGGTCCTGGGCCCACCCCCACCTCCACCCCCGGATACACATACACCTCACATAGCCCCTACTCACCACCACCACCACAGAATAGCTTCAGAGAGGTTGCATAGCTTTAAATATTATACATTTCTTTCATCCAATTAAACTTTTACCAGATTGTTGATGGTAATCTTCATAACCTTAAACAATATTATTTTGTTCTTTTTGAAACACTTGCAGGTGGTGAATGGGTTGATGGGAGCTTTCAGACCTGTTGGGAGCCTCGTCAGTGAGTTTGTGTCTCTCACACGTGAGGTACATACAGCGTACATACATATACTATATGCATATATGAGAAGCCAATTACTTGTTTTTATATGACTAGTTTATTATGGTTATGCATATTACATCTGCTAACCTGACATGACCCTGACATTCCTATCTATCTGTTGCTCTCCAGAGAAATGTATCCGAGATCGGAAGCATGACTCTGACCCAGACCCTGCTGAACTGGACCCTAGCTGAGCTGGCTGGCATGTACACGCCACATAATACGTCCATAGCCCAACCAATGGAAGAGTTTGATGTGACAAATGTGGAGGATTGGTTCAACCATGTTGTACCGCCACTATTACAGAGATTCTTACCCCATGGGCAACTCCCTGACCAAATCAAGTATGCCTTCCACCAAGTGTTGTAAGTACAATTCATATTCTTTCATACAGTGAGTAGATGCATGTACAGTCCAGCGTCCATGTCTTTCCAATTATGTTGTGCAGGCTAGTCTTGACCAAAGTCACAGATTTTCCTGGATGAGCCGAACTAGTTTAATTAAGAGTGCCGGTGGTGTTAGTGGACTTCTGTTTCCTTTCACATTCAACACAACACAACACAAAATAATGGAAATCAACAAAAGGGCAACGTTTATTTATGGATTAACTCAAAACGTATCTTTGAATATTACATGCGAGATAGCAAATATTGAGTGAGTAATAACTGGAATTGTTGATTGTAACCTTAAACAAGTGACCTAATCAAGGCAGGACACAAAGATTACAAAAGGAAAGACAAACACAAGCCCTTTACTAAGATGTGAACACAGGGTAGGTGGCTGAACAAAGTTAAAATTATTAAAGGGAACTTAAATGCAAACCGACACAAGGAATTTGTCACTTTGTGATAGTGAACCTAACAAGACAAAGGTCAACAATGTCCTGCTTTTGGAGTGATAACAAAGGTCAGCCTCTGGGCACCCTCTGGTGGCCATCCAGAAATATTGCAGGTTATGTCCTTTGTAAGTCCCTTGTTTCGTCCACTGTCCATTATCTATGAATATGATGCTGATTATTGTGCTTGCTTGTTGAACAGCTATTTGGACATGGGCAATGACACCACTGAGGTCCAGGACACTTGCAGCATCACCCTTGAAGAAAGATCATGTGGCGTGAGAAGGCTTTATTAATTGTTTCTGAATTTCTTTAATTTAAATGTATTACACAAAGGATTCCAAATTCTATTCTAGATGTCGTCGGATAGGAAAGTCATGCCTGTACATCCATTATCCTTCTCCCCATCTCTTCTACCAGCTTACCAACGCAGTGGAAAATGTGGCCCGTTTCATGCACTGTGCTGCCCGTAGCAACCTCACTATGTCAGAGTCGATGATACCCAGGAGAACCTGGAGGACCCAGACTTCATCAGGATGTGGTTCCAGATCAAACTGCTGCCTCTGCTGCCTACAGTTCCCATAAGCCTCCTCGACTGCCTCAGCTTTAAGAACTTCACCTGTCCTGTTTGCCAAGCCCTGTGAGTTGTCCCGTTTATAAAGGGAATGCTATCTTCTCTAGAACATAACTGTTTCCCAAACATTTTCAGCTTGAGACCTGAAAGATACATTTGGTGACTTCCTGGGACCTAAACCTTTAAGAAAAATCATTATGAATTATAAAGTATGCATATTTAAAAAATGTATTTCTGAAAATCTTCTGAAAATCTTTTGTATTCCTTTTCCTTTTCTTTCATTTCTGAAAATCTGTTGATTTAAAAAACTTTACCTTACTTTAATTCATAAAACCTGGTCTGTGACCCAAAAATGGGTCAAGAGTAAGACCCTACGTTTGGAAAACACTTATAGTCGAAATACACAAAATAGTCCCGGAATAATGATACATTTCTTTGCATTGCTGGGTCCAGAGTAAAAGACCTGAGTCATCATATGCGTCTCATGGATCCTGATCACAACCACAGCCCAGTGATGTACGAACACTTCATCCATTCCTTCTTGCTACATCACAACACGTCCGGTAAGTGAACCAAGTAGCCATAGCTAGAGACAAGCTCAGAGGACCATTTGTCTGCAGATGTACAGGAATTTCTGTTGCTTTCAGGGTACATTTTTGAGTAAAACATTACTCTATTCTAATACTATACTATTATAGCCTACACTGACTTGTGTATTTATCTTCAGATCCTCAGTGTGTCTCCTCATCCAGCCATAGTGCAGAATGGCTGGAGGAGAACTTTGGATTCTTCTCCATGTTCGCCCCCATCACAGACTTCTATGACCTCAACCGTGACTTCTCTGGAGTGAGTGTGGATAATCTGAACATTTTTACTGAAAACATTGATTTGATTGTTTGTACTTGACACTACAATTTCAGTAACTTAATAACCTTTCAACCTGGCGTATATTTTGGGCATGTCATCACAGGATTGCAAGATTTTCAAAAACGTAATAGCTGATTTGCGAGTGTGACATTATAATTCGATTACGTATAAAATAGGGCTTCAGTGGTTAAATCTCATATCCTGCCCTCTCCCATTATGTCCTGTCTGTCTGTCTCTTGTCTTAAACGTGTCCAGATTCTACACCTCCTGACTCCGAAGCAGACTGCAGAGATGCTGCTGGTGCCTACTCCTCCAGAGAAAGACGTCATCATCCATGCAGTGTTTGACCATCTGACACAGTCTCAAGGAGACTTTCCTGAGTTCCTGCACCACCTGGTTCTGCTCGCTAGAGAGGTAACCTCATCTGTAGAGCGTCTTATGACAGCTTAAAAAACGTACAGCAAAATATAATAGTAATTATAATAATTATTATTATTATTATAATGCATGGACTTTTATCCACCCTGTGATGTCTACCAAGTCATGTGAGTGTGTTGTGATGATGTTAAATGGCTTACATTTTAAAGGGGCTACACCACGAATGTAAAAAAATATATATTATATATAAATATTGCCCGCCAACAACCCCGTGGTCAACAATTGGTATTTTCTTGTGCGCCTGGCGTATTTCATCCAATTAAATGATAACTTCATGAAGACATTTGGAAAGTCTGTTTCCAATGTATTTTGCATTGTATTCTTGCATGTGAGGCTGTTGTCCTTTTACCATAATATTTAATATTGTCTGACCACATTACCACCAAGATAAAAGTCTTGTAAATGTATTGCATGAATGAACAGGTATCGCAAATGAAGTGATTCCAGTTGCATTTCTGATCTGGTGTCCCGTCTAATATGTCTCTATCCACTAATATGTCTCTATCCACAACGTCAGGCCTATGTCAGTGAGTCGTTCATCCCAGAAGAGAAAGTCCAGGAGCTGGGGCCTGCGTCACGCAACGCCACTACTGATGACATCAGCATGTGGAACATCACACAGATTGACACACTGTGTTCTTTAATGGACTCTTCAGATGGGGAGTGGGATTCAGCTCTGGTAAGTATACAAATGATCTTTCATTGATTGATGGTGTTATTGACAAAAATGCATGGGGCGGCAGTGGCTCAGGAGGTAGAGCGTCTGTCTGTTTGTCTGTCTGTCTGGCTGGCTGGCAGGCAGTGTAATCAGTGTAGAAGTGAGAAAACATAATGCGTTGTGATTATATTTACACGTTTTTGCATGTGTGTTCGTAAATGTGTGCAGTACATGTATATGGCACTAACACATTTTTTGTCACCATCAAGGCCAAGGCCATCATTTCCAAGTATCTGACTAAGGCGGGCAACAGTCTTGGCAGTGCAGAGCTCAGTTGTGTCAAGGGACCCAACCTGTGTTCCCTGGATACCAGTGTCCTGCAGACCATCTCAGAGGACACCCTCAGGTGAGGGGTGTTGGGGAGGGAGCCAGTAGTATCGTAAATCATGTTTACTTTAGTATTTCTTCACTTCTTGCACACACTTGAACATCGACATTAAAAAACTATTATTATAAAAAATGAATTGGGAATATTTGTGGGCTTTATTGACAGTGTATAGTAGAGCGAGACAGGAAACAGGGAGAGAGAGATGGGGAATGACATGCAGCAAAGGTTGTCGGGACTGGGATTCAAACTCGCGACACTCTGTCAGACTGTATTAGAGCCTATATATGGTATGCGCCTGGACCGCTAGGCCAACGGGCGCCCCACCCAAAACTATTTTTAACCTAATTAACCCTGGCATCCGTATTTTGGGCTGGCAAAAATAAGAATCAATTATTATTTTATAGAAATAAAAGTCCTAATAATAATAATTCACGCATTTTCACAAATAAAAAAGAAAGTAGTAAAATTAGCATACATTTCTACAAGCAACATCGTACAACAAATTATAAAAGAGTGATGTGTGTGATTCCATGACATATTAGCCAAAAGGTAAATAAGATATGTAAGGGACTGAATTTTAGAGACTGAATAAATTACATTTGTGGTTGAAAATGTGGTAGCACTCTTTTGAGATGTGTGCTGTGTGTCTCCTGGTGTTTCCAGTAATTCCAGTTTGCTGGTAGTGTCCAGCTGTACGCTGGAGAAGAAGAAAGTGCTCTTTAACATCGCAGAAAAAGCCTTCTCTGGACTCAGCCGCACTACAGCTATCAGCACTACCAGCTTCCAGAATACAGAGCCATTTTTGGGTAAGCAAGCATTCATTCACATGTACATGCGTACAAACACATACTGTATATTGCAGTGGTTCTCAAACATTTCCATGTCAAGGACCCCAAGTTCATACACAACTGTCTGTACTGTACTGTATACCAGTGGTAATAGCCTAACTCAAACATCCTCACAATGTCTCAAATTTCTCACGCACGCACGCACACGCACGCACGCACGCACACAACACACACACACACACACACACACACACACACACACACACACACACACACACACACACACACACACACACACACACACACACACACTTTAGAGATGGATAAATTCAGTATTTTCTTTATGACCTGTAGGTGGTGCATCCCTTTCCTATGTGAGAAGTGCCGCTGCCTCCAATGTCAACATGGACCTGGATACCTTCGTCAATCTGGACCCGAGTGTTGTACAGGTTAGTGGCGTGTGCGTGCGTACGTGCGTGCGGCCTTGTGGTTGTACATCTGGGAAAGGCAAGTGGTTAATGTATGTTTTTTAATATAATAATTTATATCTACAATAACTAGTAACTAAAGTTTTCAAATAATTGTAGTGGAGTAACAGTACAATATTTGCTTCTGAGATGTAAGTAAAAGTATAGACAATTGGAAATACTCCAGTAAAGTAAAAGTACCTTCTAATTGTACTTACAATGCTGCGAAGTCCAGAGCTCGATGAATGTTAGGGACCAAAAAAAAAGTCACTACCAATCAACTTTAAATTGCCTGAAACGTACTCCTAACAGGTTTTTGGGGGATTTTTTTTTTTTTTGACACAATGGTGTCACTACCGAAACGAAAAAAAAAATTACTAAGTCCAGAGCTCGATGAATGTTAGGGACCAAAAAAAAAGTCTCTACCAATCAACTTTAAATTGCCTGAAACGTACTCCTAACAGGTTTTTGGGGGAATATTTTTTTTTTTGACACAATGGTGTCACTACCGAAACGAAAAAAAAATGACTAAGTCCAGAGCTCGATGAATGTTAGGGACCAAAAAAAAAGTCTCTACCAATCAACTTTAAATTGCCTGAAACGTACTCCTAACAGGTTTTTGGGGGAACATTTTTTTTTTTGGCCTCCACACTTAGTGATTTTTTCGGATTTAACTTCGTTTCGGTAGTGACACAATGGTGTCACTACCGAAACGAAAAAAAAATTACTAAGTCCAGAGCTCGATGAATGTTAGGGACCAAAAAAAAAGTCACTACCAATCAACTTTAAATTGCCTGAAACGTACTCCTAACAGGTTTTTGGGGGAACAATTTTTCTCTCTCTTTAACATCGCAGAAAAAGCCTTCTCTGGACTCAGCCGCACTACAGCTATCAGCACTACCAGCTTCCAGAATACAGAGACATTTTTGGGTAAGCTAGCATTCATTCACATGTACATGCGTACAAACACATACTGTATATTGCAGTGGTTCTCAAACATTTCCATGTCAAGGACCCCAAGTTCATACACAACTGTCTCTACTGTACTGTATACCAGTGGTAATAGCCTAAATCAAACATCCTCACAATGTCTCAAATTTCTAACGCACGCACACACACACACACACACACACACACACACACACACACACACACACACACACACACACACACACACACACACACACACACACACACACACACACACACACACACACTTCAGAGATGGATAAATTCAGTATTTTCTTTATGACCTGTAGGTGGTGCATCCCTTTCCTATGTGAGAAGTGCCGCTGCCTCCAATGTCAACATGGACCTGGATACCTTCGTCAATCTGGACCCGAGTGTTGTACAGGTTAGTGGCGTGTGCGTGCGTACGTGCGTGCGGCCTTGTGGTTGTACATCTGGGAAAGGCAAGTGGTTAATGTATGTTTTTATAATATAATAATTTATATCTACAATAACTAGTAACTAAAGTTTTCAAATAATTGTAGTGGAGTAACAGTACAATATTTGCTTCTGAGATGTAAGTAAAAGTATAGACAATTGGAAATACTCCAGTAATGTAAAAGTACCTTCTAATTGTACTTACAATGCTGCGAAGTCCAGAGCTCGATGAATGTTAGGGACCAAAAAAAAAGTCACTACCAATCAACTTTAAATTGCCTGAAACGTACTCCTAACAGGTTTTTGGGGGAATATTTTTTTTTTTGACACAATGGTGTCACTACCGAAACGAAAAAAAAATGACTAAGTCCAGAGCTCGATGAATGTTAGGGACCAAAAAAAAAGTCACTACCAATCAACTTTAAATTGCCTGAAACGTACTCCTAACAGGTTTTTGGGGGAATATTTTTTTTTTTGACACAATGGTGTCACTACCGAAACGAAAAAAAAATTACTAAGTCCAGAGCTCGATGAATGTTAGGGACCAAAAAAAAAGTCACTACCAATCAACTTTAAATTGCCTGAAACGTACTCCTAACAGGTTTTTGGGGGAACATTTTTTTTTTTGACACAATGGTGTCACTACCGAAACGAAAAAAAAATTACTAAGTCCAGAGCTCGATGAATGTTAGGGACCAAAAAAAAAGTCTCTACCAATCAACTTTAAATTGCCTGAAACGTACTCCTAACAGGTTTTTGGGGGAACAATTTTTTTTTTGGCCTCCACACTTAGTGATTTTTTCGGATTTAACTTCGTTTCGGTAGTGACACAATGGTGTCACTACCGAAACGAAAAAAAAATTACTAAGTCCAGAGCTCGATGAATGTTAGGGACCAAAAAAAAAGTCACTACCAATCAACTTTAAATTGCCTGAAACGTACTCCTAACAGGTTTTTGGGGGAACAATTTTTCTCTCTCTTTAACATCGCAGAAAAAGCCTTCTCTGGACTCAGCCGCACTACAGCTATCAGCACTACCAGCTTCCAGAATACAGAGACATTTTTGGGTAAGCTAGCATTCATTCACATGTACATGCGTACAAACACATACTGTATATTGCAGTGGTTCTCAAACATTTCCATGTCATAGACCCCAAGTTCATACACAACTGTCTCTACTGTACTGTATACCAGTGGTAATAGCCTAACTCAAACATCCTCACAATGTCTCAAATTTCTCACGCACGCACACACACACACACACACACACACACACACACACACACACACACACACACACACACACACACACACACACACACACACACACACACACACACACACACACTTCAGAGATGGATAAATTCAGTATTTTCTTTATGACCTGTAGGTGGTGCATCCCTTTCCTATGTGAGAAGTGCCGCTGCCTCCAATGTCAACATGGACCTGGATACCTTCGTCAATCTGGACCCGAGTGTTGTACAGGTTAGTGGCGTGTGCGTGCGTACGTGCGTGCGGCCTTGTGGTTGTACATCTGGGAAAGGCAAGTGGTTAATGTATGTTTTTATAATATAATAATTTATATCTACAATAACTAGTAACTAAAGTTTTCAAATAATTGTAGTGGAGTAACAGTACAATATTTGCTTCTGAGATGTAAGTAAAAGTATAGACAATTGGAAATACTCCAGTAATGTAAAAGTACCTTCTAATTGTACTTACAATGCTGCGAAGTCCAGAGCTCGATGAATGTTAGGGACCAAAAAAAAAGTCACTACCAATCAACTTTAAATTGCCTGAAACGTACTCCTAACAGGTTTTTGGGGGAACATTTTTTTTTTTGACACAATGGTGTCACTACCGAAACGGAAAAAAAATTACTAAGTCCAGAGCTCGATGAATGTTAGGGACCAAAAAAAACGTCACTATCAATCAACTTTAAATTCCCTGAAACGTACTCCTAACAGGTTTTTGGGGGAACATTTTTTTTTTGACACAATGGTGTCACTACCGAAACGAAAAAAAAATTACTAAGTCCAGAGCTCGATGAATGTTAGGGACCAAAAAAAAAGTCACTACCAATCAACTTTAAATTGCCTGAAACGTACTCCTAACAGGTTTTTGGGGGAATATTTTTTTTTTTTACACAATGGTGTCACTACCGAAACGAAAAAAAAATGTACTAAGTCCAGAGCTCGATGAATGTTAGGGACCAAAAAAAACGTCACTATCAATCAACTTTAAATTGCTTGAAACGTACTCCTAACAGGTTTTTGGGGGAACAATTTTTTTTTTGACACAATGGTGTCACTACTACTAAATGGCATAACAACCAGTCACTCCCAGTAAGACGCATCCTGGACATGTTTCCCCGGTCACACCACCGACCGTCGCTCATCACCATCCCATCCTTGGTCCAACCAGTGCAAGGGAGGGATATCAAGAGGTGGAACTTCCGGAGAGAAAACTGGGCAGGCTTCACTAAGCAAGTGAACAAGGCAGCTGTTGGTCTACCACACCCGTGCCCCAACAACTTGAACGATGCCTACAACTCGTACTGCAAAATGCTGCTGGCTGCCGCCAAAGACAACATCCCCCGCGGTGTGCGCAAAGCCTATGTCCCCTGCTGGGATGAAGAATGTGAACAACTTCTTCGCTCCCATTCAGGAGCACAAACCAGCGAAGACAGGGACAAAGCAGCAGACAACCTATTCTGCAGGTTAAATGAGAAACGTAGGCAACGATGGACTGAGACAGTAGAGTCAATTGACTTCACACACTCCAGTCGACAGGGGTGGCAGACCCTGAACAAGCTGACTGGAAGGTCAACAACTCCTCCGCAGTGCCCCATCACTGCAAACTCCATCGCGTCGCTCCTGCTGAGTAATGGCCGCTTCCCTAACGCAGACAAGGACTTCAATAGAACAACATCAGCAAGAGTCCACGAGCTGCTCAGGGCCCCAGGATGCGATTCCAACCTATCCATCAACTTCACGACGAAAGAGATCGATCTGGCCACACAACGCCTGAAGACTGGTAAGGCACCAGGCATAGACGGCATCCACCCAGAGTACATGAAACATCAAGGCAAGAAGGCAACTGACTGGCTCTGTTCCTTCCTTTCTGCATGCCTCCAGTACTCAAAGCTGCCAAAGATCTGGCGTCGTGCTAAAGTGATCGCCCTGCCAAAGCCAAACAAGCCGAGCGATGACCCAAAGGGATACCGGCCCATCTCACTTCTGTGCGTACCCTTCAAGCTACTTGAACGCCTCATCCTGGCACGCCTCACCCCAGTGATCGACCCCCAGCTGTCCAAAGAACAGGCTGGCTTTCGAAGCGGTATGTCAACAACAGACCAGGTGACCCTTCTGTGCCACGACATAGAAGACAGCTTCCAGGCAGGAGAGAAGGCGGGTGCCGTCTTCCTAGACCTCACGGCTGCCTACGACACTGTCTGGCTGCGTGGGCTACATATGAAGCTTCTGGAGACCATCCAAGACAAGCACATGGTGAGCTTCATAATGGAGTTGCTGAGCAACCGCAGCTTTCGGCTACACACCAGTAACGGCCAAAGCAGCAGGGTGAGAAAGCTCAAGAACGGTGTCCCGCAGGGCTCAGTGCTAGCACCGATGTTATTCAACATCTACATCCACGACTTACCCACAACAACATCAAGGAAGTACGGCTATGCAGACGACCTGGCCATTTTGCTCAGCAAGCCATCCTGGGAAGCAGTAGAAGAGGGCCTCTCTGAGGACATGAACATTCTGTCTTCATACCTGAAGAACTGGCGCCTGAAGCTCAGTGTTGAGAAGACCGTATCAACAATGTTCCACCTTTACAACAAGGAAGCAACCCGTGAAATTAACATCATGGTTGAAGATGCCCGGCTACAGTCTCAGTCCTCCCCGACTTACCTTGGGGTGAAGCTGGACAGAACACTGTCATTCAAACAACACCTGGACAGTGTCAAGGGAAAGACCACCGCCCGTGCCGCATTGATACGCCGTCTAGCCGGTACTACGTGGGGAGCCACCACAAAGACACTGCGCATCTCCACCGAGGCTCTGGTGTTCCCCGCCGCTGAGTACTGTGCCCCAGTCTGGAGCCGTAGCCCTCATGTGAAAAAGCTGGATGCTGCCCTCAACACCGCCCTACGGACCGTCTCCGGATGTCTACGAGCCACCCCATCATACCAACTACCTGTCCTCGCTGGAATCGCTCCAGCAGAGGTCAGACGAGAAGCCGCCACGCTGGCCCTCGCTCGGAAGGCACAGATGAGTGAATCCCACCTCCTCCACAAGGTCGTCACGGAGACACCACAGCGCGTGCGCCTCAAGTCCCGGCGCCCCTTTGCCACACAGGCCCAGGAACTGCCCCGCACAACACCAGCGGACACCTCCAAGGCTTCCTGGGTGAAGGCAAGATGGAGGGACCAGTGGAAGGCAGCAGAACCATCCAGGCTCCACAAATACATCGAGGACCCAGCAGATGTTCCTGGCCAGCACCTCCCACGCAAGGAGTGGACAACCCTCAATCGCCTGAGGACAGGTGTTGGACGTTTCAATGCATCAATGCACAAGTGGGGTCTCACAGACAATGCCCATTGCGAATGTGGGGATCCAGAACAGACTGTGGAACACGTTATGACCAGCTGCCCCAAATACCGGCCACCTAATGGTGATCGTGGTTTAATTGACCTAGACAATGACACACTGGACTGGCTTGCTGCAACGGAGCTGAAGGTCTAAGGACATACGACAGAAGAGAGAGTCACTACCGAAACGAAAAAAAAATTACTAAGTCCAGAGCTCGATGAATGTTAGGGACCAAAAAAAAAGTCACTACCAATCAACTTTAAATTGCCTGAAACGTAGTCCTAACAGGTTTTTGGGGGAACAATTTTTTTTTTTGCCTCCACACTTAGTGATTTTTTCGGATTTAACTTCGTTTCGGTAGTGACACAATGGTGTCACTACCGAAACGAAAAAAAAATTACTAAGTCCAGAGCTCGATGAATGTTAGGGACCAAAAAAAAAGTCACTACCAATCAACTTTAAATTGCCTGAAACGTACTCCTAACAGGTTTTTGGGGGAATATTTTTGTTTTTGACACAATGGTGTCACTACCGAAACGAAAAAAAAATTACTAAGTCCAGAGCTCGATGAATGTTAGGGACCAAAAAAAAAGTCACTACCAATCAACTTTAAATTGCCTGAAACGTACTCCCAACAGGTTTTTGGGGGAATATTTTTGTTTTTGACACAATGGTGTCACTACCGAAACGAAAAAAAAATTACTAAGTCCAGAGCTCGATGAATGTTAGGGACCAAAAAAAACGTCACTATCAATCAACTTTAAATTGCCTGAAACGTACTCCTAACAGGTTTTTGGGGGAACATTTTTTTTTTTGACACAATGGTGTCACTACCGAAACGAAAAAAAAAATTACTAAGTCCAGAGCTCGATGAATGTTAGGGACCAAAAAAAAAGTCACTACCAATCAACTTTAAATTGCCTGAAACGTACTCCTAACAGGTTTTTGGGGGAATATTTTTGTTTTTGACACAATGGTGTCACTACCGAAACGAAAAAAAAATTACTAAGTCCAGAGCTCGATGAATGTTAGGGACCAAAAAAAAAGTTTCTACCAATCAACTTTAAATTGCCTGAAACGTACTCCTAACAGGTTTTTGGGGGAACATTTTTTTTTTGACACAATGGTGTCACTACCGAAACGAAAAGAAAATTACTAAGTCCAGAGCTCGATGAATGTTAGGGACCAAAAAAAAAGTCTCTACCAATCAACTTTAAATTGCCTGAAACGTACTCCTAACAGGTTTTTGGGGGAATATATATATTTTTTTGGCCTCCACACTTAGTGATTTTTTCGGATTTAACTTCGTTTCGGTAGTGACACAATGGTGTCACTACCGAAACGAAAAAAAAATTACTAAGTCCAGAGCTCGATGAATGTTAGGGACCAAAAAAAAAGTCACTACCAATCAACTTTAAATTGCCTGAAACGTACTCCTAACAGGTTTTTGGGGGAATATTTTTGTTTTTGACACAATGGTGTCACTACCGAAACGAAAAAAAAATTACTAAGTCCAGAGCTCGATGAATGTTAGGGACCAAAAAAAAAGTCACTACCAATCAACTTTAAATTGCCTGAAACGTACTCCCAACAGGTTTTTGGGGGAATATTTTTGTTTTTGACACAATGGTGTCACTACCGAAACGAAAAAAAAATTACTAAGTCCAGAGCTCGATGAATGTTAGGGACCAAAAAAAACGTCACTATCAATCAACTTTAAATTGCCTGAAACGTACTCCTAACAGGTTTTTGGGGGAACATTTTTTTTTTTGACACAATGGTGTCACTACCGAAACGAAAAAAAAAATTACTAAGTCCAGAGCTCGATGAATGTTAGGGACCAAAAAAAAAGTCACTACCAATCAACTTTAAATTGCCTGAAACGTACTCCTAACAGGTTTTTGGGGGAATATTTTTGTTTTTGACACAATGGTGTCACTACCGAAACGAAAAAAAAATTACTAAGTCCAGAGCTCGATGAATGTTAGGGACCAAAAAAAAAGTTTCTACCAATCAACTTTAAATTGCCTGAAACGTACTCCTAACAGGTTTTTGGGGGAACATTTTTTTTTTGACACAATGGTGTCACTACCGAAACGAAAAGAAAATTACTAAGTCCAGAGCTCGATGAATGTTAGGGACCAAAAAAAAAGTCTCTACCAATCAACTTTAAATTGCCTGAAACGTACTCCTAACAGGTTTTTGGGGGAATATATATATTTTTTTGGCCTCCACACTTAGTGATTTTTTCGGATTTAACTTCGTTTCGGTAGTGACACAATGGTGTCACTACCGAAACGAAAAAAAAATTACTAAGTCCAGAGCTCGATGAATGTTAGGGACCCAAAAAAAAGTCTCTACCAATCAACTTTAAATTGTCTGAAACGTACTCCTAACAGGTTTTTGGGGGAACAATTTTTTTTTTGACACAATGGTGTCACTACCGAAACGAAAAAAAAATACCAAGTCCAGAGCTCGATGAATGTTAGGGACCAAAAAGAAAGTCACTACCAATCAACTTTAAATTGCCTGAAACGTACTCCTAACAGGTTTTGGGGGAACAATTTTTTTTTTGACACAATGGTGTCACTACCGAAACGAAAAAAACATTACTAAGTCCAGAGCTCGATGAATGTTAGGGACCAAAAAAAAAGTCACTACCAATCAACTTTAAATTGCCTGAAACGTACTCCTAACAGGTTTTTGGGGGATTTTTTTTTTTTTTTGACACAATGGTGTCACTACCGAAACGAAAAAAAAATTACTAAGTCCAGAGCTCGATGAATGTCAGGGACCAAAAAAAAAGTCTCTACCAATCAACTTTAAATTGCCTGAAACTTACTCCTAACAGGTTTTTGGGGGAACAAATTTTTTTTTGGCCTCCACACTTAGTGATTTTTTCGGATTTAACTTCGTTTCGGTAGTGACACAATGGTGTCACTACCGAAATGAAAAAAAAATTACTAAGTCCAGAGCTCGATGAATGTTAGGGACCAAAAAAAAAGTCACTACCAATCAACTTTAAATTGCCTGAAACGTACTCCTAACAGGTTTTTGGGGGAACAATTTTTTTTTTGACACAATGGTGTCACTACCGAAACGAAAAAAAAAAATGACTAAGTCCAGAGCTCGATGAATGTCAGGGACCAAAAAAAAAGTCTCTACCAATCAACTTTAAATTGCCTGAAACGTACTCCTAACAGGTTTTTGGGGGAACAATTTTTTTTTTGGCCTCCACACTTAGTGATTTTTTCGGATTTAACTTCGTTTCGGTAGTGACACAATGGTGTCACTACCGAAACGAAAAAAAAATGACTAAGTCCAGAGCTCGATGAATGTTAGGGACCAAAAAAAAAGTCACTACCAATCAACTTTAAATTGCCTGAAACGTACTCCTAACAGGTTTTTGGGGGAATTTTTTTTTTTTGACACAATGGTGTCACTACCGAAACGAAAAATTTTCTCTCTCTTTAACATCGCAGAAAAAGCCTTCTCTGGACTCAGCCGCACTACAGCTATCAGCACTACCAGCTTCCAGAATACAGAGCCACTTTTGGGTAAGCAAGCATTCATTCACATGTACATGCGTACAAACACATACTGTATATTGCAGTGGTTCTCAAACATTTCCATGTCAAGGACCCCAAGTTCATACACAACTGTCGGTAGCACTTTACAATAATGACCCGTTATAAAGCATTTATAAACGTTTATAAGTAGTTTGTAAACTATTAACAAATCACTAACAACCTGTTTGTTGACATTCGTAAATGATTACTAAAACCTTTATAACTACAGTTACAAATCATTTGAAAAGTATTAGTAAGTAGTGAACTATTCATGAATAAGCCATTTATATACATCTGTAAAAGATTATTAAATCATTTGTAACGACCCATTCTAAAGCATTTATAAACGTTTATAAGCAGTTTGTAGACTATTAACAAATCATTAACAACCTGTTTATTGACATTCGTAAATGATTACTAAAACCTTTATAACTACGGTTACAAATCATCTATAAAGGTATTAGTAACTATTCATGAATAAGCCATGTATAATACATCTGTAAATGATTATTAAATCATTTGTAACTGATGTTACATAATATATACAAGCTATTGGTAGCTTGTTCATGTTTAACATATGCTTTGTTAAACATTCCTAAAGTATCTATAAATCCTTAGTACATGTTATTATGTGCCCTATAGTAAAGTGAAGACAGTTCATCATTTACAACTGTCTGTTAATGTGTTTGTTCATGTTTAACATGCTTTGTAAAACATTCCTAAAATATCTATAAATCCTTTGTACATGTTATTATGTGCCCTACAGTAAAGTGAAGACAGTTCATCATTTATGACTGTCTGTTAATGTGGACTTTCTCCTTACCTGTTGCAAACTACCTGGCTTTCATGAATGCAGACACCAAACAATTACTAGAATTATCATTCATGTTAAGCAAATGATGCGTAAGACATTCGTAAAGAGTATGTAAACCATTTAGAGTTGATTGGTAGTACTTTGTAGTGACATTTTTTTTGGTCCGTCATCCTCCACCCTTCACATATCATCATTTTGAAGCTTAGGCTACTTAAGCGACTAACCAAGGGGCAACTTGAAGACCTGTTGAGTGTTGTTCAAGTGTGTATTTGCACTTTGTGAAGAAAAAAAAGCTGACATGGCCAACGAGCTCAACTACATATTCTCCCACGCCCAAGTTCCCCAAAATAATCTCCTGGTCACAAGTTGGTGTACAAATTGAATGAACACTGGGGATTTGACTGTGTACGTTGTCCTCTTGCGTGTCTAGGACCAGCTTTGTGGGCGAGATCCCACCCTCGTCGATGACCATCCTGACCGAGCTCACCCAGCTCAGCAAGACGACCAACGCCATTCAGCTGAAAGAAAATGGTATGTGGCTACAGCACACATACAAAGATGCCCCATGTGAAACCGTTAAGTCACCACTTAATCATTAAGGGGTGACTTAGCAGGATGCATTAAGGTTTAATGCATCCTGCAGCAGCTATATTAATTCATGACCAACTGAAAATAATTGATGCCCAAATTATTTTACACTCCCCCAGGTGCTGATAGCCTCCCACCTGCCCTCCTATGAGCTCAGGCACAACCAGGTGGCCTACACTTGACGGACAGCACTTCAAACTCAGGGTGGAGCGACAGCACCTGACAGTCCATGTCATAGGTATGGTATGAGCTCAATACCCTTGATCTGCTAATGATTTGTGAAATGTTTCAGTTCCAGAACTGCAGGCACTGAGGCAGCATGTGGGCGACCTCAATCACTCTGTTGGGACAGATTTGACAAATTTAAAAAAGACCTCACCCAAGTAATGCCATCTTTTTAACTTTAACCTGGTTACTAAAAGTTTTATGAGATTACAATTTCATTTGCGATAAACAAATGGTATGTTGTAATGCAAATGAGCTGAAAGTAGTGGCGGTAGTGACACCATTGTGTAAAAAAAAAATTGTTCCCCCAAAAACCTGTTAGGAGTACGTTTCAGGCAATTTAAAGTTGATTGGTAGTGACTTTTTTTTTGGTCCCTAACATTCATCGAGCTCTTAGTAATTTTTTTTTCGTTTCGGTAGTGACACCATTGTGTCAAAAAAAAAATGTTCCCCCAAAAACCTGTTAGGAGTACGTTTCAGGCAATTTAAAGTTGATTGGTAGTGACTTTTTTTTTGGTCCCTAACATTCATCGAGCTCTTAGTAATTTTTTTTTCGTTTCGGTAGTGACACCATTGTGTCAAAAAAAAAAAATGTTCCCCCAAAAACCTGTTAGGAGTACGTTTCAGGCAATTTAAAGTTGATTGGTAGTGACTTTTTTTTTGGTCCCTAACATTCATCGAGCTCTGGACTTAGTCATTTTTTTTCGTTTCGGTAGTGACACCATTGTGTCACTACCGAAACGAAGTTAAATCCGAAAAAATCACTAAGTGTGGAGGCAAAAAAAAAAAAATGTTAACATTCATCGAGCTCTGGACTTAGTAATTTTTTTTTCGTTTCGGTAGTGACACCATTGTGTCAAAAAAAAAATTGTTCCCCCAAAAACCTGTTAGGAGTACGTTTCAGGCAATTTAAAGTTGATTGGTAGTGACTTTTTTTGACACCATTGTGTCAAAAAAAATTGTTCCCCCAAAAACCTGTTAGGAGTACGTTTCAGGCAATTTAAAGTTGATTGGTAGTGACTTTTTTTTTGGTCCCTAACATTCATCGAGCTCTGGACTTAGTATTTTTTTTTTCGTTTCGGTAGTGACACCATTGTGTCAAAAAAAAAATGGTTCCCCCAAAAACCTGTTAGGAGTACGTTTCAGGCAATTTAGAGTTGATTGGTAGTACTTTGTTGTGGAGTAATTTTTTTTCACCATTGTGTCACTACCGAAACGTTTTTGTGTCACTACCGAAACGAAAGTTAAATCCCAAAAAATCACTAAGTTTAGAGGCCAAAATCGTCCCCCCAAAAACCTGTTAGGAGTACGTTTCAGGCAATTTAGAGTTGATTGGTAGTACTATGTAGTGGAGTAATTTTCTTTTCACCATTGTGTCACTACCGAAACGAAAGTTAAATCCCAAAAAATCACTAAGTTTAGAGGCCAAAATCGTCCCCCCAAAAACCTGTTAGGAGTACGTTTCAGGCAATTTAGAGTTGATTGGTAGTACTATGTAGTGGAGTAATTTTCTTTTCACCATTGTGTCACTACCGAAACGAAAGTTATATCCGAAAAAATCATTAAGTGTGGAGGCCAAAATCGTCCCCCAAAAAGGAGTACGTTTCAGGCAATTTAGATTGATTGGTAGTACTTTGTAGTGGAGTAAAAAAAATGTCACCATTGTGTCACTACCGAAACGTTTTTGTGTCACTATCGAAACGAAAGTTAGTATGTATCACAATGTAGAGCTTTAACTTTTTAACTTACCTAAAAAAAGGTATCTTTAAAGATTACTTAAATGTGAATGTATATGAAGACACTGTATCCAGATGAATACTTCTCAACTCTGTGCATAATGGGTTATTTGAAAGGTGTTAAATAATCATTTTTGGTTGGCTTTAAGTTAAAGCTCTATATTCTGACTTTCTGATCTAATCAGTGCTATGGTCTTGTAGGGAATCGACGGACTGTGCCGACTGCAGTGGCCGAGCCTTGAACCTGTAACCTACGGCTCACCAGGTAGTCACACTAACCATTCAGCTACAGCTCTACTTAGATCTGTGGTTCTAAAACATTTTGTTGTGAAGGGCCCCCCAAATTAACACGTATTTGGCAGTGGACCTCAATGTGAAAAGATGTAGTGTCAGGGCCCCCCATGAAAAAGATTTATATTTAAAACTTTAAAAGAATATATATATTTATTTTCACACAATGTCAGGGTTAAGAATCAAACTCCTAACCTTTTGTTTCTCAGGCAGGCTCTTTATCCAGTGGGCCACTGTGCCATGCTAAAGATTGAAGGCCAATTAGATAATGACAGAAAAGCCAAAGGCTTGTTTCCATTGGGGTTCATTAAACATTCAGAAGTAACAGCACAACAAACCATAGACAAAATAATATGCTGTAAAGATCTTTTTTTTTTGTTTTTGTATTGTTGTGTGTTGTTCGCCAAGGAGGAATGAAGACCTCATCACAGCAAGGCAGCTGGTAGCACAGTGGGTTGAGTCACTGTCAACACTGTTAACATGTTCCAGAGATTGTGTGTTCAAACCCCACTGACTCTTTACCCCGAAACCTTCCTTTAAAGACTGAGTTCCAGAAGAACTACTCTAAAGCCGCCCGGAAAGCAGTGAGGATTGGCCGGCACCAATGGCGCAGCGGACTAGTCACAGGGCTAGTGGCGCAGGGCACCTTGTACAATGTACTTGGTTCAAGCCTCATGTCAGGTACTGAAAAATAACCCATCGATGCGCGAGCAGTGGGCACCGGGAGGGCCGTCTCCTCCCGGTGGTTTCCAGACAATAAAGCAGAGGGGTTATATTAAAATTCCAAACGGACAGCTGGAATATTACTGAAAGGTAATATATATATATGAGAGAGAGAGAGAGAGAGAGAGAGAGAGAGAGAGAGAGAGAGAGAGAGAGAGAGAGAGAGAGAGAGAGAGAGAGAGAGAGAGAGAGAGAGAGAGAGAGAGAGAGAGAGAGAGAGAGAGAGAGAGAGAGAGAGAGAGAGAGACCCTTGCATGCTAATATACATACTTACTACTATATAACTTACTACTATATAACTAATATACTTACTACTACTATATAACTAACTAATATACTTACTACTATATAACTAATATACTTACTACTACTATATAACTAACTAATATACTTACATGATCCAGAGGCCATGAGTTCAGAAACAAGTTATAACCACCAGGAAACCTGTAACTCTCAGCCAACAGCATAGCTCAACTGGTAGAGCGTCTGTCCAATAACATGACTTGACTTGACTTGACTGGGTTCGATTCCCACTCGAGTCAAGTGTCCCCGGTAACTTGGGGCAACGGATAAATTGACTGATATCCTTAGTGATGCTTCCTTTTGCAGACTGACTTCTAGAAAAACAAGTTAATTCCAAAAAAAAAAAAAAAACAAGTTATAACCACCAGGAAACCTGTAACTCTCAGCCAACAGCATAGCTCAACTGGTAGAGCGTCTGTCCAATAACATGACTTGACTTGACTTGACTGGGATCGATTCCCACTCGAGTCAAGTCACTAACTTGACGTTAGTGGGAATCGAACCCAGGACCGCTCGGTCCTGGGTTGAACTGGATTTGAACCAGCACACTCCTACAAGTTATTCTACGGATATCAGTCAATTTATCCGTTGCCCCAAGTTACCGGGGACACTTGCCTCGAGTGGGAATCGAACCCACTCAAGTCAAGTCAAGTCATGTTATGTTATTGGACAGACGCTCTACCAGTTGAGCTAAGCTGTTGGCTGAGAGTTACAGGTTTCCTGGTGGTTTTAACTTGTTTTTCTAGAAGTTATTCTGCAAAGGGAAGCATCACGAAGAATATCAGTCAATTTATCCGTTGCCCCAAGTTACCGGGGACACATGACTTAGAGTGGGAATCGAACTCACTCAAGTCAGGTCAAGTCATGTTATTGGACAGACGCTCTACCAGTTGAGCTAAGCTGTTGGCTGAGAGTTACAGGTTTCCTGGTGGTTTTAACTTGTTTTTCTAGAAGTTAGTCTGCAAAGGGAAGCATCACAGTAAAGACACCAGTGGGATTTGAACTCATGGCCTCTGGATCATGTATACTGCGTCTCAACCCATTGAGCTAACAGTTGGATGACAAATATAGCCTTCCTGGTAGTTTTCAGTTGATCTTCTGGAAGCCAGTCTGCAAAGGAAAGAATCATAGGAAAGACATCAATGGGATTTGAACTCATGGCCTCTGGATCATGAATACTGCGTCTCAACCCATTGAGCTAACAGATGGCTGACAAGTACAGCCTTCCTGGTTGTCAAGCTCTTTAGTATATTTGCAGTTTCCCCCGCTTGAAAGGGATGGTACAGTCCATAGGAGGTTTTAACTGGGTTTCACTCATACAATGACCACACATTTGGTTTTCCTTTTAGTTCTTCTTTACTTTAGTTTTTGTTGTTTCAGTACAGCTTATGCAGGTAGTGTGTAGTTGTAAGGTTGTAAGGTAAGTATAGGTGAAAAACCTTTAAATGAAAAATAAGAAATAATTACTGTAAATACAATGCACATGAAATAAATGCAAAATATAAATGCTTTACATATATTTTTTAACACTTGTGAATATTGTTTTTACTTTCCTAGTGTCTTTTTATGAATTAGGTTTTTAACAGTTTTTAACAAATGCAGTCTCATATGAAATGCAAATATAATAGACTGAATTTTAGCAGCATTTAAACTGTTTCTATCAATCTACATTTCTCAATAAACAAATCACATTCGTTTTAAAACAACAATCATGTTGCTTTAACTTGAGGACATCAAACAAACAAATGACAGTGAACTTGAACACACGTTCTGACGTGCGCTACAAACGGCAAGTTTTATGACTCTTAAACAAACAAACAGTTTGTCTCTCACCGGCTGCTTCTCCAGCTTTTTATGGCTGCACCAGTGCTGCTTGATGTTCTGTGCGACGTTGCTGTTGCAGGACGCACATTTATTTGTTTGATAATGGAGGATTGTGGAGGATTCTCCTCCTTCCCCCTTCTCTTCCACTGTGGTTTGGTTTACAGGCTCCTTTCGGGTGTGGTGCTTTATAGTGTAGCGACGCTGATTAGTGATTGGGGAATGATTTCAGACAGCTGCCACTCTGTCAATCAGCCCGACTTTTTAACCCTTTTGGTTCCAGTGAGGATTTCCCAAGTTGACTTCACACTGGTACTTTTCACTTGATCTTCTGGAAGCCAGTCTGCAAAGGAAAGAATCATAGGAAAGACATCAATGGGATTTGAACTCATGGCCTCTGGATCATGAATACTGCGTCTCAACCCATTGAGCTAACAGATGGCTGACAAGTACAGCCTTCCTGGTGCTTTGACTTGAACAACAAACAAGACAAATAACTTTAAAAAAATGTGTTACAGCATAAATATAAATCTTTTTCATGGGGGGCCCTGACACTACATCTTTTCACATTGGGGTCCACTGCCCAAATACATGTCAATTTGGGGGGTTGACAAGAAAACGTTTCAGAACCACAGATTCCAAGGAAACAGCTGTAGGTGAATGGATAGAGTCACTGACTAGTGAGCCGCAGGCAACAGGTTCAAGCCTCAGCTACAGCAGCAAGTCAGGATGTCAAATCAAATAGGTATTATTAGGAGTGAAATGGTTGTGTTTCTTCACCCCAACTGCACATGACATCAGTTTACATGTACGTTATTTTCAGTGATGAAGACAAACCGCACAGACGTTCACTGTACTTTAGTACATTTTGTAAACTTATGACTCTGAGTAGAGTATAGCCTGACTTAAACAAACAAATAACAACTTAGTATAGTCAGATTATTTTTTACACAACTTACATTTTGTAATCAAACTACCGAAACGAAAGTTGGTCACCACCGAAACGAAAGTTAAATCCGAAATAATCACTAAGTGTGGAGGCCAAAATCGTCCCCCCAAAAACCTGTTAGGAGTACGTTTCAGGCAATTTAGAGTTGATTGGTAGTACTTTGTAGTGACTTTTTTGGTCCCTAACACCACAAATGGTTTACATACTCTTTACGAATGTCTTACGCATCATTTGCTTAACATGAATGATAATTCTAGTAATTGTTTGGTGTCTGCATTCATGAAAGCCAGGTAGTTTGCAACAGGTAAGGAGAAAGTCCACATTAACAGACAGTCATAAATGATGAACTGTCTTCACTTTACTGTAGGGCACATAATAACATGTACAAAGGATTTATAGATATTTTAGGAATGTTTTACAAAGCATGTTAAACATGAACAAACACATTAACAGACAGTTGTAAATGATGAACTGTCTTCACTTTACTATAGGGCACATAATAACATGTACTAAGGATTTATAGATACTTTAGGAATGTTTAACAAAGCATATGTTAAACATGAACAAGCTACCAATAGCTTGTATATATTATGTAACATCAGTTACAAATGATTTAATAATCATTTACAGATGTATTATACATGGCTTATTCATGAATAGTTACTAATACCTTTATAGATGATTTGTAACCGTAGTTATAAAGGTTTTAGTAATCATTTACGAATGTCAATAAACAGGTTGTTAATGATTTGTTAATAGTCTACAAACTGCTTATAAACGTTTATAAATGCTTTATAACGGGTCATTATTGTAAAGTGCTACCGACAGTTGTGTATGAACTTGGGGTCCTTGACATGGAAATGTTTGAGAACCACTGCAATATACAGTATGTGTTTGTACGCATGTACATGTGAATGAATGCTAGCTTACCCAAAAATGTCTCTGTATTCTGGAAGCTGGTAGTGCTGATAGCTGTAGTCAGTGGTGAGCTGTGGATTTTTGAACTAAGGGTACTGTATTTTATGACGTCACGCGCGCGCACGTGCGCGCACATAGCCACTCAGCTCAGTGCTAGTTGAAATACTGTATTCAACATGTGATTATTAATGTAATCATATGTATTATTATTTTGTTGTATTGTTGCATTGTTAATTTGTTGTTTTTATTTTTGTTTCAAATTAATTATTTTATTTTCCTTTTAATTTTATATAAAAGCCCTTTACATAGACTCACCCACACATAAGTAGGCCTACTTAAAATAATCAGACAACTTGTCTTTGTCTTGTCTCAGAGAACTGGGTCCTCTGCTAAGCGATCCCCTTCACACCTTGCAGTGCAGAGATGTTGTCTGTCATTGTGAGAGGAATGTAACACATTCAATTCAAGTCTGTGTCTTTTCTCGAGTAGCCTAATGTTATGCAAAGCAGCCAGGTAGACGCTATTGAGAACGGCTCGCCACTGACGGCGCGAACCTTGAGAGGCTATTGTTTTTAAACTTTAAGGCGTTAAAGACCGCCGCTGACGGTGCGTGCACGCGCGCCCCCAGCTCCCACAGTGTCAGAACTAAGGGTACGCCGTACCCCCCCGTACCCCCTACAGCTGTAGTGCGGCTGAGTCCAGAGAAGTCTTTTTCTGCGATGTTAAAGAGAGAGAAAAATTGTTCCCCCAAAAACCTGTTAGGAGTACGTTTCAGGCAATTTAAAGTTGATTGGTAGTGACTTTTTTTTTTGTCCCTAACATTCATCGAGCTCTGGACTTAGTAATTTTTTTTTCGTTTCGGTAGTGACACCATTGTGTCACTACCGAAACGAGGTTAAATCCGAAAAAATCACTAAGTGTGGAGGCCAAAAAAAAAAATGTTCCCCCAAAAACCTGTTAGGAGTACGTTTCAGGCAATTTAAAGTTGATTGGTAGAGACTTTTTTTTTGGTCCCTAACATTCATCGAGCTCTGGACTTAGTAATTTTTTTTTCGTTTCGGTAGTGACACCATTGTGTCAAAAAAAAATTGTTCCCCCAAAAACCTGTTAGGAGTACGTTTCAGGCAATTTAAAGTTGATTGGTAGTGACTTTTTTTTTGGTCCCTAACATTCATTGAGCTCTGGACTTAGTCATTTTTTTTTCGTTTCGGTAGTGACACCATTGTGTAAAAAAAAAAAAAAATCCCCCAAAAACCTGTTAGGAGTACGTTTCAGGCAATTTAAAGTTGATTGGTAGTGACTTTTTTTTTGGTCCCTAACATTCATCGAGCTCTGGACTTCGCAGCATTGTAAGTACAATTAGAAGGTACTTTTACTTTACTGGAGTATTTCCAATTGTCTATACTTTTACTTACATCTCAGAAGCAAATATTGTACTGTTACTCCACTACAATTATTTGAAAACTTTAGTTACTAGTTATTGTAGATATAAATTATTATATTAAAAAGCATACATTAACCACTTGCCTTTCCCAGATGTACAACCACAAGGCCGCACGCACGTACGCACGCACACGCCACTAACCTGTACAATAGCTGATAGCTGTAGTGCGGCTGAGTCCAGAGAAGTCTTTTTCTGCGATGTTAAAGAGAGAGAAAAATTGTTCCCCCAAAAACCTGTTAGGAGTACCTTTCAGGCAATTTAAAGTTGATTGGTAGTGACTTTTTTTTTGGTCCCTAACATTCATCGAGCTCTGGACTTAGTAATTTTTTTTTCGTTTCGGTAGTGACACCATTGTGTCACTACCGAAACGAGGTTAAATCCGAAAAAATCACTAAGTGTGGAGGCCAAAAAAAAAAAAGTTCCCCCAAAAACCTGTTAGGAGTACGTTTCAGGCAATTTAAAGTTGATTGGTAGAGACTTTTTTTTTGGTCCCTAACATTCATCGAGCTCTGGACTTAGTAATTTTTTTTTCGTTTCGGTAGTGACACCATTGTGTCAAAAAAAAAATTGTTCCCCCAAAAACCTGTTAGGAGTACGTTTCAGGCAATTTAAAGTTGATTGGTAGTGACTTTTTTTTTGGTCCCTAACATTCATCGAGCTCTGGACTTAGTCATTTTTTTTTCGTTTCGGTAGTGACACCATTGTGTCAAAAAAAAAAAAATCCCCCAAAAACCTGTTAGGAGTACGTTTCAGGCAATTTAAAGTTGATTGGTAGTGACTTTTTTTTTGGTCCCTAACATTCATCGAGCTCTGGACTTCGCAGCATTGTAAGTACAATTAGAAGGTACTTTTACTTTACTGGAGTATTTCCAATTGTCTATACTTTTACTTACATCTCAGAAGCAAATATTGTACTGTTACTCCACTACAATTATTTGAAAACTTTAGTTACTAGTTATTGTAGATATAAATTATTATATTAAAAAGCATACATTAACCACTTGCCTTTCCCAGATGTACAACCACAAGGCCGCACGCACGTACGCACGCACACGCCACTAACCTGTACAACACTCGGGTCCAGATTGACGAAGGTATCCAGGTCCATGTTGACATTGGAGGCAGCGGCACTTCTCACATAGGAAAGGGATGCACCACCTACAGGTCATAAAGAAAATACTGAATTTATCCATCTCTAAAGTGTGTGTGTGTGTGTGTGTGTGTGTGTGTGTGTGTGTGTGTGTGTGTGTGTGTGTGTGTGTGTGTGTGTGTGTGTGTGTGTGTGTGTGTGTGTGTGTGTGTGTGTGTGTGTGTGTTGTGTGTGTGCGTGCGTGTGCGTGCGTGCGTGCGTGAGAAATTTGAGACATTGTGAGGATGTTTGAGTTAGGCTATTACCACTGGTATACAGTACAGTACAGACAGTTGTGTATGAACTTGGGGTCCTTGACATGGAAATGTTTGAGAACCACTGCAATATACAGTATGTGTTTGTACGCATGTACATGTGAATGAATGCTTGCTTACCCAAAAATGGCTCTGTATTCTGGAAGCTGGTAGTGCTGATAGCTGTAGTGCGGCTGAGTCCAGAGAAGGCTTTTTCTGCGATGTTAAAGAGCACTTTCTTCTTCTCCAGCGTACAGCTGGACACTACCAGCAAACTGGAATTACTGGAAACACCAGGAGACACACAGCACACATCTCAAAAGAGTGCTACCACATTTTCAACCACAAATGTAATTTATTCAGTCTCTAAAATTCAGTCCCTTACATATCTTATTTACCTTTTGGCTAATATGTCATGGAATCACACACATCACTCTTTTATAATTTGTTGTACGATGTTGCTTGTAGAAATGTATGCTAATTTTACTACTTTCTTTTTTATTTGTGAAAATGCGTGAATTATTATTATTAGGACTTTTATTTCTATAAAATAATAATTGATTCTTATTTTTGCCAGCCCAAAATACGGATGCCAGGGTTAATTAGGTTAAAAATAGTTTTGGGTGGGGCGCCCGTTGGCCTAGCGGTCCAGGCGCATACCATATATAGGCTCTAATACAGTCTGACAGAGTGTCGCGAGTTTGAATCCCAGTCCCGACAACCTTTGCTGCATGTCATTCCCCATCTCTCTCTCCCTGTTTCCTGTCTCGCTCTACTATACACTGTCAATAAAGCCCACAAATATTCCCAATTCATTTTTTATAATAATAGTTTTTTAATGTCGATGTTCAAGTGTGTGCAAGAAGTGAAGAAATACTAAAGTAAACATGATTTACGATACTACTGGCTCCCTCCCCAACACCCCTCACCTGAGGGTGTCCTCTGAGATGGTCTGCAGGACACTGGTATCCAGGGAACACAGGTTGGGTCCCTTGACACAACTGAGCTCTGCACTGCCAAGACTGTTGCCCGCCTTAGTCAGATACTTGGAAATGATGGCCTTGGCCTTGATGGTGACAAAAAATGTGTTAGTGCCATATACATGTACTGCACACATTTACGAACACACATGCAAAAACGTGTAAATATAATCACAACGCATTATGTTTTCTCACTTCTACACTGATTACACTGCCTGCCAGCCAGCCAGACAGACAGACAAACAGACAGACGCTCTACCTCCTGAGCCACTGCCGCCCCATGCATTTTTGTCAATAACACCATCAATCAATGAAAGATCATTTGTATACTTACCAGAGCTGAATCCCACTCCCCATCTGAAGAGTCCATTAAAGAACACAGTGTGTCAATCTGTGTGATGTTCCACATGCTGATGTCATCAGTAGTGGCGTTGAGTGACGCAGGCCCCAGCTCCTGGACTTTCTCTTCTGGGATGAACGACTCACTGACATAGGCCTGACGTTGTGGATAGAGACATATTAGTGGATAGAGACATATTAGACGGGACACCAGATCAGAAATGCAACTGGAATCACTTCATTTGCGATACCTGTTCATTCATGCAATACATTTACAAGACTTTTATCTTGGTGGTAATGTGGTCAGACAATATTAAATATTATGGTAAAAGGACAACAGCCTCACATGCAAGAATACAATGCAAAATACATTGGAAACAGACTTTCCAAATGTCTTCATGAAGTTATCATTTAATTGGATGAAATACGCCAGGCGCACAAGAAAATACCAATTGTTGACCACGGGGTTGTTGGCGGGCAATATTTATATATAATATATTTTTTTTTACATTCATGGTGTAGCCCCTTTAAAATGTAAGCCATTTAACATCATCACAACACACTCACATGACTTGGTAGACATCACAGGGTGGATAAAAGTCCATGCATTATAATAATAATAATAATTATTATAATTACTATTATATTTTGCTGTACGTTTTTTAAGCTGTCATAAGACGCTCTACAGATGAGGTTACCTCTCTAGCGAGCAGAACCAGGTGGTGCAGGAACTCAGGAAAGTCTCCTTGAGACTGTGTCAGATGGTCAAACACTGCATGGATGATGACGTCTTTCTCTGGAGGAGTAGGCACCAGCAGCATCTCTGCAGTCTGCTTCGGAGTCAGGAGGTGTAGAATCTGGACACGTTTAAGACAAGAGACAGACAGACAGGACATAATGGGAGAGGGCAGGATATGAGATTTAACCACTGAAGCCCTATTTTATACGTAATCGAATTATAATGTCACACTCGCAAATCAGCTATTACGTTTTTGAAAATCTTGCAATCCTGTGATGACATGCCCAAAATATACGCCAGGTTGAAAGGTTATTAAGTTACTGAAATTGTAGTGTCAAGTACAAACAATCAAATCAATGTTTTCAGTAAAAATGTTCAGATTATCCACACTCACTCCAGAGAAGTCACGGTTGAGGTCATAGAAGTCTGTGATGGGGGCGAACATGGAGAAGAATCCAAAGTTCTCCTCCAGCCATTCTGCACTATGGCTGGATGAGGAGACACACTGAGGATCTGAAGATAAATACACAAGTCAGTGTAGGCTATAATAGTATAGTATTAGAATAGAGTAATGTTTTACTCAAAAATGTACCCTGAAAGCAACAGAAATTCCTGTACATCTGCAGACAAATGGTCCTCTGAGCTTGTCTCTAGCTATGGCTACTTGGTTCACTTACCGGACGTGTTGTGATGTAGCAAGAAGGAATGGATGAAGTGTTCGTACATCACTGGGCTGTGGTTGTGATCAGGATCCATGAGACGCATATGATGACTCAGGTCTTTTACTCTGGACCCAGCAATGCAAAGAAATGTATCATTATTCCGGGACTATTTTGTGTATTTCGACTATAAGTGTTTTCCAAACGTAGGGTCTTACTCTTGACCCATTTTTGGGTCACAGACCAGGTTTTATGAATTAAAGTAAGGTAAAGTTTTTTAAATCAACAGATTTTCAGAAATTAAAGAAAAGGAAAAGGAATACAAAAGATTTTCAGAAGATTTTCAGAAATACATTTTTTAAATATGCATACTTTATAATTCATAATGATTTTTCTTAAAGGTTTAGGTCCCAGGAAGTCACCAAATGTATCTTTCAGGTCTCAAGCTGAAAATGTTTGGGAAACAGTTATGTTCTAGAGAAGATAGCATTCCCTTTATAAACGGGACAACTCACAGGGCTTGGCAAACAGGACAGGTGAAGTTCTTAAAGCTGAGGCAGTCGAGGAGGCTTATGGGAACTGTAGGCAGCAGAGGCAGCAGTTTGATCTGGAACCACATCCTGATGAAGTCTGGGTCCTCCAGGTTCTCCTGGGTATCATCGACTCTGACATAGTGAGGTTGCTACGGGCAGCACAGTGCATGAAACGGGCCACATTTTCCACTGCGTTGGTAAGCTGGTAGAAGAGATGGGGAGAAGGATAATGGATGTACAGGCATGACTTTCCTATCCGACGACATCTAGAATAGAATTTGGAATCCTTTGTGTAATACATTTAAATTAAAGAAATTCAGAAACAATTAATAAAGCCTTCTCACGCCACATGATCTTTCTTCAAGGGTGATGCTGCAAGTGTCCTGGACCTCAGTGGTGTCATTGCCCATGTCCAAATAGCTGTTCAACAAGCAAGCACAATAATCAGCATCATATTCATAGATAATGGACAGTGGACGAAACAAGGGACTTACAAAGGACATAACCTGCAATATTTCTGGATGGCCACCAGAGGGTGCCCAGAGGCTGACCTTTGTTATCACTCCAAAAGCAGGACATTGTTGACCTTTGTCTTGTTAGGTTCACTATCACAAAGTGACAAATTCCTTGTGTCGGTTTGCATTTAAGTTCCCTTTAATAATTTTAACTTTGTTCAGCCACCTACCCTGTGTTCACATCTTAGTAAAGGGCTTGTGTTTGTCTTTCCTTTTGTAATCTTTGTGTCCTGCCTTGATTAGGTCACTTGTTTAAGGTTACAATCAACAATTCCAGTTATTACTCACTCAATATTTGCTATCTCGCATGTAATATTCAAAGATACGTTTTGAGTTAATCCATAAATAAACGTTGCCCTTTTGTTGATTTCCATTATTTTGTGTTGTGTTGTGTTGAATGTGAAAGGAAACAGAAGTCCACTAACACCACCGGCACTCTTAATTAAACTAGTTCGGCTCATCCAGGAAAATCTGTGACTTTGGTCAAGACTAGCCTGCACAACATAATTGGAAAGACATGGACGCTGGACTGTACATGCATCTACTCACTGTATGAAAGAATATGAATTGTACTTACAACACTTGGTGGAAGGCATACTTGATTTGGTCAGGGAGTTGCCCATGGGGTAAGAATCTCTGTAATAGTGGCGGTACAACATGGTTGAACCAATCCTCCACATTTGTCACATCAAACTCTTCCATTGGTTGGGCTATGGACGTATTATGTGGCGTGTACATGCCAGCCAGCTCAGCTAGGGTCCAGTTCAGCAGGGTCTGGGTCAGAGTCATGCTTCCGATCTCGGATACATTTCTCTGGAGAGCAACAGATAGATAGGAATGTCAGGGTCATGTCAGGTTAGCAGATGTAATATGCATAACCATAATAAACTAGTCATATAAAAACAAGTAATTGGCTTCTCATATATGCATATAGTATATGTATGTACGCTGTATGTACCTCACGTGTGAGAGACACAAACTCACTGACGAGGCTCCCAACAGGTCTGAAAGCTCCCATCAACCCATTCACCACCTGCAAGTGTTTCAAAAAGAACAAAATAATATTGTTTAAGGTTATGAAGATTACCATCAACAATCTGGTAAAAGTTTAATTGGATGAAAGAAATGTATAATATTTAAAGCTATGCAACCTCTCTGAAGCTATTCTGTGGTGGTGGTGGTGAGTAGGGGCTATGTGAGGTGTATGTGTATCCGGGGGTGGAGGTGGGGGTGGGCCCAGGACCACCGGTCATCAAGCTGTGGAAGATCAGGCTGAGGGTCCCGTTGTCCAGGCCTGCAACCTCAGGCCTCAGTAGCAGCTCAGCCTTCTGTTCTGGAGACAGCAGGTGAAGAACCTCCAACTGCAACCCGGAAGACACGGAGAGAAGGAAGGTCAATTCATAGACAGTGTAGGGGAAGTTACTTTTAATTATTACACATGACTTTCAATTAAAAGTAATCATTGTCTTCACTTGGACCACAATAACAAAGGGTGGGTGTAAAAAATGTATCTGTCACCCCCCAGACGTTACGTTTCGCGTCCGGAGGAGCAAGCCGTTAATTCAAACTATACCGTTGACGTTTAATTGTTTTGTTTTGTTTTAGTTTTTTTTATCCCAAGAGAACAGTCGAATAATGACAGTTACAAAAATATAAGCCTGTATTTGGCCTCCCAAAAGATGCATAACAAAGAGGCATCAAATAGAACAAATAGACCAATTCCAATATTCATTTTGTGAACGTGAACACAGCTTCTGAACCATTCCTTAGCTCCATGGTTACTGAACTAAATATTGGACCCAATCGTCACAAGACACACAATATGTACAAGATTTTCATACGAAAATGGAACATTCGTGGTAAAATATATACCATATAAATAAAAGGCCCTGTTACAATGTTGAGCAGAAACAGGAGCACATCTAGCATAAGACTGAACTAGAATTTTCACAATTCAGGGCAATTGCAAAGTGTGGTTGCGCCGACGCAGAGTTCTGGGTTGCGGCCATGGGGGTCCAAGGAATCCATCGTCACATAGTTCACAGTCCAGTCTCCAGTGGTGTTGAAGATCTCAAAATAAATTATTGTTAAAGCAAACTTGCCTTTTTTTTTTACCTTATTGTTCTGATCTGAGATATTGAGAGGAGACAATACCCTGTGTATATAGAGTAAATGGCATATCTGCTATTTGCAAACAAGTTGTAAATACTCAGAAGACATTTCACGTTTTCCTTATATTATGATGTCATGTTTTGTGAGTATAAGATTCAGCACCTATTTTCCCCCAGCCTGATAATAGATATTAAATACCTTGTAATGTACTTGGGAATGTCTCACCATATAATACATGTGGAACCATTACGATACATGTCGACCTGGCTAGTAGCTGGGTTGAAGCCATACCATTTTGTATATTGTAAAATAGATACTCCCCAGCATATCAGGCACATCAATGTTACTGAATGGCGTCAATACCACAATGAAAAACTATTGTTTAGCCTACATTGTGACAGACTTGTCATCACCAGGCAGGAGTTTTGGTTAAGCTCTAATGTCCATGTAGATTGCTTCACAGTTTTACACACAGTAGAGGGATTGAAGTCCATTTTGTCCAGCAGGCAGAGATTATAGTCTGACAACACTTTCAATTACAAGCTTTGACTCTTGCATGGATCAAACCGTTAAGTGGATAAGTTGGTCAAATAAATTAAAACACCAGATTGTAGAAGGCAAAAATTATTGTCAGTTAAACAAAAAACTTTTGTGTATTATGTTCATATGTGTATGGGCTTAGGTATTAAGAGATGTTACATTCCAAAGTTTCACTTTTTGTTCAGCTTTAGTAGTGAAGAACCCTTCTGATTATGAATAGTAATTCAAAAAAAAAAAAAAACACACATCTGTATTCATTGTAAATGTTAAATACATGCGACTAAATACATTACCAAACATATAGATTCACTTTTCAACCACATGGTAAAAAGAATAATAAGTAGAGACAAAGCAGAGCAGATATAGTTTAAAGTATTTATTAACACAAATGTATTATTGGTACCTTTACTGTAAGCAACACCATCAATATATTTGGTATAATGTCCTATCAATTATTGTTATTATAGTTGTTGTTATTATGATTATATATGTAATAATAGTATGGTTATATTTTATGATTCTATATATAGGTTAATTATAGTTATTATTGATAATTATACAATTATATAGTATGGCAACTATTACAATGCCTGTAAACAGTTTATTATTGACAGATATATTGTTGATGCTATAATGATTATTATTACTACTATTACTGTTATTATCCAAAATTATATTCTAACTTTTAAGTAAATTCAATATTTTCCAGGGTGAAGCAAAAAACCCGCCTCCTATTTCAGCCAATTTAGGAGTGCACGGGGAAAAAAATTCTTGCACCGACCCATTTGTTAAAAAAGGGGATCAAGCAAGCTCCTGGTAAATATATTAATATATTATTAAACAACATGTAACATTCTGAAAAATAGGTACAAATTGTAGGGCTGCAACTATATTGATTAAGTTAATTATCTCAAAGTGTATTTTGTAGATATCTAATTTTGTATTTATCAATGAATCAATGTGTAACATTTTCCATAATTATTTTGGGATTACATTTATTAGTTTAATTAAGAAATGAAGTCCTATTTTAATAAGTGTATATTGGCTGTTTGAATAAAATTATTTTTTTTGTCAAAATGAATAATTTAGTCCTAATAAGTGTTACAGTCTTACAGCCCTAAAAACAAATGGTGAGTTAAACATTTACAACATGCACATGTAAATATAAGGTAGTGGGTCATGAAAAGGCAGTATACAATCCAAAATAGTTTGTTATGCATTTGTTAGAATTGATTATTTCATGTGTGAGTTTGTTATTAAATTCAGGGATGGCCAATATTGTGTTATAGAAATTGGGTACTACCGGTTCACGAGCCACAACATAAATGGAAAGCAATTATCTTAGAAATATGACAATTATTCACAAAGAACATTCCTGAAAAGTAGAAAAAGGTTAAAGGCAAAAAAAAATGTCAGTGCTGGACGGCTTCTGAAAAACAGGGAAACAAGTGTTAGTGTTCTTTTCAAACAAATGCTTCACAATCAATAGTTATGAAAAAAGACAAAACAATGCTACAATATGAATAAGACAAAACAATGCTATAATATGAATAAGGCAAAAACAATGCTACAATATGAATAATACTGTGATTTATGCCTTGATTTCATGGATTTATTTTTGTTTTTGTGGCATTCCTAAGACAATAATTTGATGACCGTGTGTATTTCCGGTAGGAGACACAAATAATCTACTTTGTGTCTCCTACCGGATACATTAGCTGGTAGGACCCAAAGACACGTAGGCACACAGAAGTGAGCATGTTTGTATGCCAGGTACTTATTAAAGCATACTTTCAAATGGAAACGAATATACTAAATAATACATTGCATCCACGACGTGACAACACAGCAACTATACCAGTTAACTACACCACTGTACCAGTATGCAAACACAGTCTTACTTAAGTAGGGGTGCGACTGCTATTATACTGCTTCTGGGTGAATACAGTAACTGCCTTTAAAACTAAATTGTGATTTTGAGAGACCAATTTCATCCAATCAGGAGAGAGAACTCATACAGGACACATCCTATACAATCAAGTTGTTGATTATGGTTGGATGAAATTGCCAACACACCCTTAATTTTCTGTTTAAAAAGGACCTGCAGAGACAGGCTGTTCCCTGTTACTAAACAAACACCAAGCAATGATGGCTATCAGCATATAGCTTTCTATAAACTGGACAATAGCAAAGAAACTGCCAAGATCCATCTTGAAAACTGTCATATTGTGCTGAAATATTGGCCATATATGGATAACCACACCTCTAATCACCCCCCTATTATCACCTTTCAGTCAGCTGACTCGTCCACGCCTTTATCTCCTCCAGGCTGGATTACTGCAATGCACTACTCATCGGGATCCCTAACAAGAGCCTCCAAAGGCTCCAATACATCCAAAACAGCGCTGCTAGGGTCCTGATGAGAGTGCGAAAATATGACCATATCACACCCACCCTCCGCTCACTTCACTGGCTCCCCATCTCCTTCAGGACCCAATACAAGATTTCCCCTCTCACCCATCAGTGCATTTACGGCAACGCCCCGCCCCCCCCCACCTCAAAGAACTCCTCATCCCAAAACCTGCCACCCGAAGCCTCCGCTCCAACAACACCAACCTTCTTGTTGTCCCTGACACCAACCTCCGCACCATGGGCGACCGGGCCTTCTGCCACACAGCCCCATGTCTGTGGAATGCCCTCCCAGACCACCTGAGAGCGCCACAGTCCACTGATGCTTTTAAAAAAACCTACCTTTTAAAAAAAGCATTTTCTAATTTTTCATGGACTTTGTTTGTTTTTCGTATTGAGTTTTAATTTAAAGAAATTGGCCCTTTAGTTTAGCCTGGTTGGGTCTATTGTAATTGTTTTGTTGCCTATGCTGTTTTTATGCTCTGCTTTTAATCTGTAGCACTCTGACATCCGTGAGAATGTAAAGTGCGTAAAATGTATCATTATTATTATTATTAGCTGACAACTATAGAAAATGTAAGCAACATATACTTGTCACCTGAATACCAGTGGTTCTCAAACTATTGTAATGTCAAAGAGCTTCCATTTTTTAGCCTATGCATTAAACCACAGACCCCCACAACCTAGTATTTGACCCCAAGACAATGTCAATAAGCCAACATTAGATAGTTACACACCTTGCAGTAGGTCTGGGATGGTGTGTCTGTCACCTGTGTCCGCAGCAGGAGCTGTAAAAAAAAGAAATACAATATTTTAGACACAAAGCTATGAAAGTACATGCATATCAATAGACAATAGCAGATCTACAAGCTCACAAGTGTCCAACAAGCTGACAAGTGAGCTTGTAAGCCTACAAGCTCACAACATGTTGCATTGTGAGCTTGTAGATCTGCCATTTTCAAATAGCCAAAGTTTAAATAGGGCTGAAGTGGTTAATGTACCCTATGTTTTTTTAAACAATAACCAAAATCTACAAAGTAACTAAAGTTTTCTAACAATTGTAGTGGATTAAAAGTACAATATTGCCTCTGAGCTGTAGTGGATAGAAGTACAAGTACAGTATTTTTCTATGCAAACTGATACAGTAAAAATCACTGTTTTTGCTGGCAGCAGTGGCACACTATTACGGTACACTGTTCATATGGCAGTCAAAGAGTTAAGCTACAGAGTATATATATTGGCAATGCCTCCTTAAAAACAGACAATGGACTGACCACAAGAAAATGTCCATATGCTAACATTAGATAGTTAGATCTAAAAGGTTTTGATTTGCACATGTGTCATGTTATGTTAAACAAACCTTGCAGTAGTGCAGTCTGGGACGGTCCCCTCAGTCCACAGCTGTGTTGGCCAAGATATCAGATCCAGTGTACAGCCACGCCACAGCTGAAAATTTCAAGCAGATAGGGTTGAAGGCTCTCTGTGATGCTGTCCAGATGCCCCTGGACACTGGTCCCAGTCTGTGAAAAGAGAACTTTATTAGTCTTGCTATTAAAATTAGTCACTGTTTGCAAACAGTTTAGAGCCGGATCGCAATGGGATGTTTTGGTCACGATTAGGTAGCCTCCAGAATCACTTTTATTGCCACAATATGCAAGATGAACCATAAGGACATTTTCTGCTGTATAATTTATATTCTGCAAAATGTAAAGGACCCCCCAAAATGATATGAATTTGGCCGCGGACCCCCGTCTCAAAATATTTTGTTCCATGGACCCCCAGAAGCAAAGATTTGAGTTATTGTTCGCTTTAAAAGAATATATATTTTCAAAAAATAGCAGATCTACAAGCTCATAGCGCGGCACTCGGTGCCGCGCTATGAGCTTGTATATCTGCTATTTTTGAATAGTCAAAGTGTAAAATAATGCTTTTTAGCTCAAATGAAAAAGTGACACAGACGCTTCCTCAGGTCTTAGTGGGTTAATGCAAGGCAGTTGAAGAGCCACATACATACATACATACATACAGCCATATACAATGGCCTCACGACACTGGGTTTCTGTGGTTAGCTGGTTTTCCTCACAGACGGGAGCTCTGTCGCCAGCATTTGGACCACCTGTAACAGTGTAGAAACCACATATACTGCTGTAGCGGCTACCGCGGCCACCGCCTGCTTCTGTTGCTGCTGCTGTTGCTGCTGGTAATATGTGGAGGCAGCAGAGTACACGGCAGCCTCGTAGCCCGAGTAAGACGTACCTATGGAGCAGGAATAGGGGCAGTGATGAAGAAATATATTTTTTAAAGATACCAATAGGCTCTATTCACAGCAGCCATATCATGAAGACATTCACAGGTGTTACCAATGATACTAATGAAAGCTCTGTTCCATTCTGGTCAAACAGAGTCAGGGTGCTGATATTGTGCATGTTGGCTCACTGGAAACACTCTGTTACACCAGTGGGTCTACAGTTGGGGTCCAGGGACCCTCATGGGCTTCCAAATGGCCCCTTGCAGGTGTGTAACTCTGAGAGTGTACAAATGTATGTAAATTTGTACACTCTCAGAGTTATGGGGGTCGTGGGAAACCACTGTGCTACACTAAATGGAACAGAGCCTTCATTAGTATCATTGGTAACACCTATGAAAGAAGTGATAATATGGCTGCTGTGCATAGAGCCTATTCTAAGTCTACAAGCCACAGCATCTCAGAAAGAAATCAAATGCGTCAGTGTTTAACACTGGGAACTTTTGGCTTCCTCCTCCATTCTAAAATGTGCAGTCTAGCTAAACTGTGTTTTGAGTGACAAGATTCTGCATCTACGCCCGATGCGACACAACTCGCGTACGTTGAATAATTATGTTCGACTGAAGTGAATTTTGCGCAAGCGAATACGAGCGACAGCCTATGTATGGGGAACGTTGCAAAGTAATAAACACGTTGCATCCATTCAAAATTATTCAAAAATAGCAGATGTACAAGCTCGCAGCGCGGCACGAAGTGATGACTGTGAGATTGTACATCTGCTATTTTTGAACATTTATTGAGAGATCTTTTAAGTGTTCTTAAAACGTGTTTTGCTATACAGCTAAAATCTAAAATGACAGATGCTTTCCCGGTTTTATGGGTTATTATTATAACGATGACACCCAGATCAATTAAATGTGTTTCTGCAGCTCACATTCTACTATATTGCTCGACTACGTTTGGCGTTAGCGTGTGGGTAACTTGTATGTGTGGGTGACGGCCGGGCATTTCCTTACCAGAATATGTGACAGCGTTGGTGCTGTAGGTCGGGCTCTGGAGTACGACGGCACTACGGACGCTCCAGCAGAGGGTACGGGCTGCACGGTGGACGACACCGGGTAGATGGAGAAGGTGGAGGTGGCCTGGCTGGGCGTGGCCGGTTTGATGGCAGTCACCTGGCGCGTCTGCTGGGTCTGGGTGTACGGCGTCATACATTGCGTGTACGCTGGTTTGGGGGCTAAGTGGGGAAATAGAGAATAGTACAAAACGATGACTTTTTTTTTTTAAGGTTGCACAAAACACAAAACATATCCATTATCCAAAAACCATGTGGGATATAAACAACACATGTTTTTGTTGTTCTCTTGTCCTTAATAAACTGGTTTGGCATCAGCAGCCATGAGTGTGCCGTGACTCTTTGATGTTTTAAGAAATAAATGTTTGTTGTGGTCGGGTCATTGTGAAACATTTTCAAAAGTAGCCGAGTATACAAGCGTTGTGAGAACCACACTTATAGATTGACCTTTTTTGTACAAATGGAAGCAAATGGACCCTAATACAGTGGTGGGGGTCCAGGGATCCTCAGGGTTCCTTGAGGTGGTTCCAAATGGACACGTAGTAGTAAACGTTTTTTATTTGAGAATAAAAGGAGATGTACAAGTAGCAATCATAGATAAAATCATAGATTGGATCAAAGATTGAATTGTGGGTACATCGTTACAAATAAAAGCATAAAAGGGCAAACAAACAACAAACATACAGTCAGGTTAATTATTTAAAAGTCTGATCATGTAGGGGATGGCACTTTTTTTGTACCGCTCTGTTGTGCAGAAGGCCAGGTCTAGGTCATTTAAGGAGCGGGTTTGGCGTTGGCTTATTTCGCCTCGCTCAGGTGGAAGCCAGCTCCTAAAGTGGTCAGACTGTCTGAGGGAGGTCGCAAACGCCCTGGTCAGGTCCTCGCGCCGCAAGCTGAGGGAGGGGAGTCCTAGGCGGCTACAGGCATTCCTGTAAGATGTAAAATCCCTGCCCAAGATAATCCGCACCGCCCTGCGTTGGACCCTCTCGATGGCCTCGATGGCACGTACAGGTCTGGAACTTTTGAGAGTGTACAAATGGAACCAAATGGACCCGTACGGGTCCATTTGGTTCCATTTGTACACTCAGAGTTATGAGGGGTCATTGAAATTAAAAAGTTTGAGCACCACTGGCCTAATGCACACCAAACTGGAGGTCATCAAAGTTTTTAAAAAGCTTTGAGAATGACAGCTCTAGGAGGACTTTTCTTCACCATGACGAGTGCAGTCAGTGGCGAGTTGAACGTACCTGTCTGATAGTAGGACTCTGCCACTGTGGGCTGGGGCTGTGCTGCGGCCACAGCTGATGTAGCGATGGGCTGCTGGTAGTATTGCTTGGGGTCATAAGCGACAGCCGAGGCTGTAGACCGCACATACGAATATGTGTCCTGCAGAAGGCAAACACCACAAGCAATGTTTATAGTATAGGCCATTTGAAAACCATACCTGCGCTGCTAGATTCCATAGCACAGTCAAACAATCAATGTATTATTATTTTCAGAACAAACAATATTGGACACAAAATCAATAGCTGAATGGCAGCTTTTCCCTTGCTGTTGATTTTATTGTTATCTTGTTCCAAGCAGCGATCCGCCTCATGACAAAAGAGAGACGGCCGTTACCATACCACTTGAGAAAGAGGTATATAACCCACCGTTTCCCAAACAGTGTGTCGGGACCCATATGTGGGTCGTGTTGTATGGGTCACGCGAGTAAATATGTTTATTTTGTGTTTCCTAACTTCCTAAAATGTTTTATTATTTCAAAAGATTATCAAAACATTCCCAACAAAAAACTTTTTTTCGAAAGCATACAAATACATTTAAAAATCCATTAATTAGAGGGGGAAAAGTACTTTTAAGAATTTGTGAAAATAGCAGATCTACAAGCTCGCAACATGTCGCATCTTGTGAGCTTGTAGATCGGCTATTTTCACTAGTTTGGGTCACGGCGAGACATAAGATTTATTTTGGGTCTCGAGCTAAAAGGTTTGGGAACCACTGCTCTAACGGACATGATTTCATAGTCTGTGTGATACACGGTCACCGCTGATGAACATGGGGAATTATGCTGCTGTCCAAACAAGCAAACTATCCTCCTCCCCCTTACAGGTGTCCAACAGACTATGGCAGCCAAAGTGCCGGTCATGTTGTGTAAACACTTAGTGTTTAAGATCGCCCTAAGGAAAGAATATTTCCATCTTCCCTTCAATCTGCGACATAATATTAAATGAATAACTGTAATAAGCCTGATGCAGGGAAAAACAAATCAGGGTAGGCTATAATAGTAATAGACGAAAATAGAAATAGCAGTATTCATTTGACCAAGAAATAAATAATCGGTAATTGGATATCGGCCAAAATCGTGCATCCTTAAAATCCTTGCTAAATGAAAAAGCAAAGAATAAAGAAGAGGGGATTTATTTACGGCATTCAGCTGCTTTGTGATAACTGAAGCATCTGGACACCAGAAGGCAATTTTGACGATATAAAAAGCACAGTGTGTACTGAATCAGACTGCTTCTTTCAATCTGTCTTCTGACTGGAAAAGCACTACTTCTTAAATCAAGTCTAACACTGGCATGAAGCAACCAATAGATTACATCGTGATTCCTGCCCACTTTCCAGAATTCTGTCCTTCTAAGTTGGAGCAGGAAGGGACAAATATTTAGACTAAAATAAAGTCTTGATGTGGGCATAGATTTGCAAGTAAGTCAGGTCAGTGTTCTAGTTAACCAAAGTTATTCATGAATATAAATGTGAATATTAATTCCTATTCATGAACATTTTATAAAACCTATTTGCCTACAATTTTGAGGTATTTCTACTTTACTTGAGTATTTCCAATTTCCAATACTTTTACTTCTACTCCACTACATCTCAGAGGCAAATATTGTACTTTTACTCCACTACAATTATTTTAAAACTTTAGTTACTAGTTACTTTTAAGATATAAATGATTACATTATAAAACATACCTTAACCACTTTAGCCTTATTTTATACATAGTCTATTTGAAAATAGCCGATCTACAAGCTCACAATGATCTGCTATTTTCGACATGTGCGACAGTGAAACGTGTCTGGGCGGAAACAATTGCTTGACAGTTTGGTTCCGCATCGACAGTTTCTCCACAATTTAGAGGCAAATGTGGGCACATAATCATAAATATGATGATCCTAATATACAATTGAGAGTGGCGCGCATGCGCGACCGACACGGTACGACCGACCGTGTACCGTCTACTCTCATTACGGTCCTTTTCAACCCCAAAACAAGCCCCAAAAGAAGCGCGACCATCCGCTTACAATAAGCGGACATGGCAGTTGCCAGGTTCAGCGAGAGAAACAACAACAAACAACAAAGCCACGGCGTCCTCTAACATTAGTCAACCCAGTACAATGCTCGGTGCAGATAAACACTTGTTGAACCAAACAGTGCGTCAAATGAATGTCTATTTACTGCTAGTAAAACAGTCAAATTACAACAGCATCTCCTTCTAGCGTTAAACTCGTGTTACTCTATACCAGTGGTTCTCAAACTTTTTCATGTCAAGGACCCCCAAATAGACGCTTATTACCCCACGGACCCCCATTTGAAAAGATAAGCCAGGGACCCCAATAAGAGAAGGGTTTTACGGCTCTCTAGCAGTGATTCTCAACCATTTTAACTTCAAAGGACCCCCACTTTGACATCCATTAGGCTATTGACCCCCATTTAATGGCATTTATATCTCTGGGACCCCAATTTATATTGTAAAATCAATGTTAATTTAACTCTGAGAGTGTCCATTTGGTTCCATTTGGACACTCTCAGAGTTACAGACCCATAAGGGTCTATTTGGTTCCTATCCATCATTTAGCTGGGGACCCCCTGGAACCCCCTCAAGTACCCCTGGGGGTCCCCGGACCCCACTTTGAGAACCAATGAGTTATATCACCACTTTTAACAGCCTGCTCAGGGACGCGTTACAGATGAAAGCTAGCTTCTGGCTAACTCTGGTTCATTACACGGATGTGAAAACCAACATGTTGATTAATGTGCACTGTGTCCCTGGTAAATACATAAACATGATAGCAATACTGTTGATAACGTAATCATTTACGTCACTGCCATGCGGAAGTTGTAGGCATACGTTTATAGCCGTTAGCACTGGTTAGCCTAGGTTGTTTTTAACCCAGTTTCAGAGGCTGCTTAAAGTTAGTTTTAGCAGATCTACAAGCTCAATTTTAACAGACAAGATATAACAAATGCCTTGTTGATTAAAAGCTTCATTCTGCGTTGTATAATGAATTGTTATGGACAGGTCGATCGTGACATGAGTTTATGAAAACAAACCAACAGAGTCCTGGGCCTGAAACAAACGTAATCTGGCGTTTGCACTTAATTCATTTAAGGCCCGTACATGTACATAAACGTTCAAATTTCAAATATAAAGTTCTCACCTCACGGCCACGGATGTGACAATTCTGTTCGAGCCCTCAAAAGTAACCGTATCTTCAGTATTGTTCAATAAAAAGCATTTTAATCCGATTGATGGCCATTTTCTCAGCATGTCCGCCATAGGCTTTCAACTGCATTACCCGTCGGTTGGTAGGTGTACTGCACTCTGATAGACTGTGCCAGCTATGAGCAAATGGCCACCGATCGGATTAAGATGCGTTTTTATTGAACAATACGGAAGCTACGGCTATTTCTGAGGGCCCGTACATAATTATAACATCCGTGGCCATGGGGTAAAAACTGTGTATGAAATCTGAACGTTCATGTAGTCCAAAAAAGGAGGGGGAAAATAAAAATAAAGCAATAAAGGCGGGAAAAAAAGTATATATCAAGTAATATTACTCACCTCAGACAAAACACGACGAAATGAAAGTAGATCAGTGATATATGAACCGAAATCAAGTAGAACAGTTTCCAATAGTAATCTATCATCGACCGGAGAGACCTAGTATCGAGCGACCTAGCATCCGCTGTAAACCTTGAGAAATGAGCCGAGCTCTGCTGGAACGGTAGATTTAAGGGCGGGACAACACAACAAGGGTTGTGATTGGTCTGACAAGCAGACATGCGTACATGCGAGAGGGCATCCCCAGGAATGCCCTCTCGCGTGTACGCAAGCACAGCCTCCCCCCCCCCCCCCCCCCCCCCCCCCGCCCACACACACACGCTGTTACACGCACGCACATGCGCACGCACCCAAACAACTCTATGACGTGCACACACAAACACGACACGAACACGACACAAGTCCCACCCCCCTTCCCCCCCCCTCCCACACACACACACACACACACACACACACACACACACACACACACACACACACACACACACACACACACACACACACACACACACACACACACACACACACACACACACACACACACACACACACTATTACAAGTACGCACATGCGCACGAACCAAAAATAGATACATTTGTTTTCAATGCAAACGTCATTTCACTAATTTAAAAGTTAACGAGAAGAAGTTAGCGAAATATATAACAGCAATAATAATAATAATAATAATAATAATAATAATAATAATAATAATAATAATAATAATAATAATAATAATAATAATAGACATACATTGTAATATTTATTTAACAATGAATATCAATGAATCAATTATATCAATACTGCAATTGTAGAAACACTCTGTTACAAGTACAAGTCTGGTAATGAAAATGTACTTGAGTAAAAGTACAAAAGTATCGGCATCAAAATATACTTAAAGTGTGGTAGATTGTTGATAGTATTACATTCTTCTCAGTTAGTAAAGTATGTTTACTAATGGCAGTGGATATGAATGAATATATTAATCTATTATTTGAATAGCTTGAATGCACAACATGGTACGTATGTCTACACATATCAAGCACAATGTTATACATTATACCAGGGATCTTCAACAGGGGGTCCGGGACCCCTAGGGGTCCTCAGAGTTACTACAGGGGTCCGCCAAATCTTTGTGTGATATGATTTTTCTTTTTTTATATTAACCACTTGAACCCTAGCATCCCTTTTCTGAGGAGAACTTTAGCCAAAAATAGCAGATCTACAATCTCACAGCGTCACTTCGTGTCGCACTGTGAGCTTGTAGATCTGCTATTTTTGAAATGTTTGGAAAAATCTCGAAAATGTTTGGAAAAGTTTGAATAATGTTGAATTTCTTAACATAAATCTTCTCTTCTGGGGGTCCCTGGCACAACATATTTTCAGATGGGGGTCCGTGGCCAAATGCATACATTAATGTGGGGGTCCTGGACATGAAAAGGTTTGAGAACAACTGATTTATAGATCCATAATAATCTCCAGACACATGTAGTGTCTGATGATGGACACTAGATGGCGTCCAAACAAAAGCTTTCCAGTCTGTCCATGACAAGTCAGTTGTTCTAGTTTTTAAGTCTATTAATGTGTTTTATAACTCTATTAGTGTGTTTTAATAACTCTATTAATATGTTTTAAAACTATTCATGTGTTTGTATAACTCTATTCATATGTTTTAAAACTATTCATGTGTTTTATAACACATAATTATATGGAGACACAGTTGAACAGACTTGACTTAAATAAAGTACATCAATCAATCAATCAATCAATCAATCAAACTTGTCTCTCGGACGTAGCAATCACAACGTCACAAAAAAACAAAGACAGTGTGTGAGCGCCATCTACTGGACCGGCAGCGTTCCAATGTTTAACAGAGTGTTGCAATATTCAACAAGGTGTCTCCTAATGCTTTTGAGTTGATATTTAGTATTTTAGCCTTGAAAATTCCAAAGTATTCCAACATTGAACTATAGGAGGATAAGGATTTGAACATGGAACCTCTGTGATGAAAGTCAGTACATCAGACCAATACACTATCACCCTGCATGGCACTCACAGCTCTTGTCTCTTAGGACTATTGAAGCATCCTTTCATATCTCTTGTCTCTTAGGACTATTGAAGCATTCTTTCATATCTCTTGTCTCTTAGGACTATTGAAGCATCCTTTCATATCTCTTGTCTCTTAGGACTATTGAAGCATCCTTTCATATCTCTTGTCTCTTAGGACTATTGAAGCATTCTTTCATATCTCTTGTCTCTTAGGACTATTGAAGCATCCTTTCATATCTCTTGTCTCTTAGGACTATTGAAGCATCCTTTCATATCTCTTGTCTCTTAGGACTATTGAAGCATTCTTTCATATCTCTTGTCTCTCAGGACTATTGAAGCATTCTTTCATATCTCGTCTCTTAGGACTATTGAAGCATTCTTTCATATCTCGTCTCTTAGGACTATTGAAGCATTCTTTCATATCTCTTGTCTCTTAGGACTTTTGAAGCATTCTTTTGTATTTTAGCCATGAAAATTCCAACATTGAACTATAGGAGGGCAGGAATTTGAACATGGAATCTCTGTGCTAAGAGTCTGATCATTACACCACAACACTACCACTGAGTCTCTCACAGCTTGTGTCTCTTAGTACTCTTGAGGCGTTCTTTTGTATGTTAGCCAGCAGTTAGCAAAGTTAAACTCTAATATTCCAGCATAGATCTACTGTACAGGAGGACTGGGATTTGAACATAGAATCTCTTTGCTGAGAGAATCTCTTTGCTGAGAGTCTGATAATTAGACCACGGCACGTCACCTCACCACCACTCAGCAAATGTGTTTTAATACTGTTGAAGCATTCTTTTGTATATATAAGCCTTCAGTTGGTAAAGTTACATTGAAATGCTGATTTGAACATGGAATCTCTGTTGAAATACTTCAGCATTTAAAGCTGCATTATGCTCCATACTCTACTATTTAAAACTTAACTATATAACGTTCCTGTTCGACCCCAGATTTGTCTTTTAGTGCTTACTGATCAGTCATATTGTCATATAAATCCTTTCATGTTAAAGGATTTATGAAAGTCGCTTCTGGATTTTAATCCGGTCGCGACCCTCCATTCCAGAGCTATGGCCGTTTGAATGTGGCTCGTTTTTGGAAAAACGAGCAGAAAAACAAACAGAAAGCCAAGAAGAATTGACTTTCATAAATCCTTTAACATGAAAGGTGCCTAAGCTTTTTTTCTATTGTAATCACGTGATTTCTGGGTGTACTCTTCTTCGGTGGTGCTTGGATCATTCACAGACAGCTGTGGTAAAGTGATGATAATATAAGGACACATTCAAGTATCTGACCATGTATAAAGTCACCATACCAACTGTGATGAGGCAGTGTTGTGTTGTAAGAAACATGTTTTTATGTTTTGTGTGAGGACTGCGGATGAAAATTAGCATCTTTGCTAAATCCGGTGTATTTACGTTCATGTGACGTTCATTAATATGCTCTGACCTGTCTAAATAAACAAGTAAAGAAAAGTATGTTTTTTTTTTCTTTTTCATTTCCTGAAAAGTTCATATGTTGGACATGGATGGTCTCTGCCCGACAGCAGAGATATAAATCAAGTTATCAGTATGACTTACCTGTTTACCAACCAGCTGTACTTTATCCTGACCAGCAGGTCTAGTATTTTCAGTTTAAAAAGAAACAAGTCAATAACAAGCAATAATACCAGCTTCTGTAGTGATTTAACACAAATCATCTCTGGTTAAAGCTTTATTTATATGAAGAGAACAGCAGAGAGATGAAGGAACTTCCATACCATATAAAATACTGCAAATTTGTATAAAATGTTATCCCTGGTATACACAGTCACCCTGAGTCAGTGCAATGGCATTTAAATCTATCCTGCAGATTTGTAGATCTTGTGTTTTGAGACTTCAACATTATTTCAGATTATCTTGTACATGTGTGTGTGTGTGTGTGTGTGTGTGTGTGTGTGTGTGTGTGTGTGTGTGTGTGTGTGTGTGTGTGTGTGTGTGTGTGTGTGTGTGTGGTTTGCCGGATAAAGCGTTGGTCGTATGGTTGTCTAAGCTCCATCGGGATATACAGTAAAGCCTGACTTGATACATCGTCGTATGACGGTGTTGTTATCGTGTGCCGAAAACCAGCCGATCTACAAGCTCATAACACGTCATGATCCGGTGGTGTAAAGTAACTAAGTACATTTACTCAAGTACTGTGGTCAAGTAACATTTTTTGGTATTTTTTTTACTTCACTGGAGTATTACAAATTTTCAGTACTTTTTCAAAGGCAAATGTTGTACTTTTACTCCACTACAATTATTTGAAAACTTCATAAGTAGATTTTGATTACAAGATCATTACAAAACATGCATTAACCACTTCAGCCCTATATACATTTTTGGCCATTTGAAAATAGCCGATCTACAAGCTCACAATGCGTCGCGATGCGACGCATTGTGAGCTTGCAGTTCTGCTATTTTCAAAAGATGTTCATACATTTGAAAACTTTACTTTGCTTTACTTTGGTACTTTAAGTACATTTTGATACCAAAGCTTTTGTAGTTGCTGTAATACATTTTTAATTCTGGACTTTTTACTTGTAACAGAGTATTTCTACGTTGCAGTATTGATACTTTTACTTAAGTAAAAAATGTGAGTACTTTTTCCACCACTGAGATAAGACGGCGTAGTGAGCTTTACATCGGCTGTTTTCCTCATTCTATATACAGTGATCTTGTCATGTTGGTTTGAGGCCGGCTCATGAACAATGTAACATATTTCCCTACTCTCTCTCTCTCTCTCGTTCTTTCTTTCTTTCTCTTTTTCTCTCTCTCTCTCTCTCTCTCCCCTCTCTCTGGTTGCGTATTATCCCGTAAAGCAGTATAATGCATAGTAACAATGATATTCTTAAAGAAAAAAAAAAGATTTCCCATCAAAAGATGAGACGAGGAGTGAATAATAACAATGATACAAAAAGAGAGATAGAACACAATGCAATGAGTCCCACAATATGGACATAATGTGTAAATAGAAATGTTTACATGCGTAGGAAAAAAAAAATACAATAGAAAAATAAGTAGTAGATTTTTCCAAAGAAAAAAAGAGAAAAACAAACTGAATTGTAAAAGGCAATGTGTCGGCTGGTTTAGACGCCACATTAAGAGTTTGGTTGTAGCAAAAATGTAACGTCAACATCAATATTTTTTATACAAAGCATTGAAGCCCTTAAAGAGAGTGGAGGAGTGCATTGGTTTCAGTCCACTAGCTTCTAGCTGCTGCCTCTCTTAAGGCTAATAATAATAACAATTCATACGCACGCCGTCTCGCACGATACGACCGCTAACGACAAAGTGTCGCCCGATAGTACAATGTTTTCAACCGGAAAAAAAAGTTGTGGCGCCGAAAATGCAGAATCATCTCTTTTGTTTCTTTTTGGTGGAGAAGCTTTGTGTAAAAAAGCGTAGCGACACCTTTTGGTTGTTTGAATGTCATCGTCATCGTCCTCTCTCTCTGTGTGTGTGTGTGTGTGTGTGTGTGTGGGACACGAGGTCCTGAAGTCTCCTTTTGTTTGGTTTGCACAGTGTTTCTTCATCATGGCCCCCTCTCTTCAACCCAGAAACATCTAGTGCTTTTTAAATTCCTCCTATGATGCTTGTTCCTCTATTGCTCCAGTTTTAGTTTAGTTTTTTTTTTGTTTTTACATAATATATTTGTATGGTGTGTGTGTGTGTGTGTGTGTGTGTGTGTGTGTGTGTGTTTGTTATTTGTTATTAACCACTTAAGCCCTATTTGTGTTTTATAGCAAAAAATAACCGATCTACGAGCTCCCCAAGTGTCACAATGCAATGTGTTTTGCGAGCTTGTAGATCAGATATTTTCAATTTGTTTCTAAAAAACGTTCAAAATCTTTCAAGATTTATTTTCAAAATGTTTCTAAATTCTCTCCCAAAGTGGTTAAAGTGTATGAAACGTGTGTGAGTTTTGCAGTAGGTGTGTAAACCTTCAGAGATCAGCCTACTGAATGTATAGGATGGGGGGGGGGGGTTAATGTTCTGTGGCCCCCGGTGAGGCCCCCCGGTGAAGCCCCCCCTGTGTCTCTCTCAAGGCAGATTTATACTTCGTCGCACGGCGGTGTCACGCAGCGAAAATAGCCGGGAATAGTCGCCGAACGCGACGCGTGTTGAGCTTGTGGGATCGGCTAATTTCCAGCTAGCGACACACCGTTATGCGCCGTAGCTTTAAATCTGGCTTCACTGCGCTCTCCCCGTCACGCCTTTCCTCGGCGCCGCCGGCACCTCCCCCCAGAGTTCTCCGTCACTGTCCACCGCCCCGCCCCCCCTCTCCTCCTCGCCGTAGTCGTCATCGTCGTCATCGTCTTCCTCGTCGACGACGCCGCCGGCGGCGGCGGCAGAGGCGCCGGCGGCCGTCGGCTCGTGCGGCGCCTTCTCCTCCTTCTGCTCCTTTTTGATTGGCTGAGTGGCGGGCGGGGCAGGAGGAGGGGGAGGGGCGGAGCTGGAGGAGTCGCTGCTGCTGTCCTCGAAGGCCTCGGGGTTCTCTAACATCTCCCTGATCAGAGGAGGCATGGGGCCCGGGATCTCCATCTTCAGAGTGATGGCTCTCTCCGCTCCTACAGTAACACACAATATGTTTTATTATTGTGTGTTTATTGCATTGGTTCTCAAAGTGGGGTCCGGGGACCCCCAGGGGTACTTGAGGGGGTTCCAGGGGGTCCCCAGCTAAATGATGGATAGGAACCAAATGGACCCTTATGGGTATGTAACTCTGAAAGCGTACAAATGGAACCAAATGGAACCATTTGGTTCCAATTGTACACTCTCAGAGTTAAATTAACATTGATTTTTCAATATGAATTGGGGTCCCAGCGATATAAATGCCATTAAATGGGGGTCCGTAGCCAAATGCATGTCAAACTGGGGGTTCTTCAAATTAAAATGGCTGAAAATCACTGCTAGAGACATAAAGATCTTCTCTTATGGGGGTCCTGGGCATATCTTTTCAAATGGGGGTCCGCGGGCTAATAAGTGTCAATTTGGGGGTCCTTGACATGAAAAAGTTTGAGAACCACTGGTTTATTGTATAACAGTTATGAATTGCAATGAAATGAAAATGAGTCTGACCATGACACTGACACCACTGTTAATGTTGACAGCTAATTCTGGTTTAGTCTTTTGAATAACACACCATTTAGTTTAAGGCTTCGTCCACACGTACACGGGTATTTTCATAAACGCAGATATTTCGTTTTCGTTTTTGAAAACCTCCGCGTCTACACGGCCCTGTTTAAAAAAATCTCTCTGTCCACACGACAACGGCTAAACGTTAAACGACCCATGCAAAAACTCCGTTTACCGTGTCCACACGGGAACACATAGCCGGAGTTTTTAAAAATCTACACTGTGGCAGGAGTTTTCCAAAAGATGCGTTTACATGGAGCAAAAACGCGTTTGCGTGTGGACGAACCCCCCAAAACGCATATAAAAAGCTACGTTTATGAAAATACCCGTGTACGTGTGGACGAAGCCTTAGTCCTGTTTTAGTCTTCTGAAATTGTTTAGTCTTAGTCTATTCTTAGTGGACAAAATATCCAAATCCCCAAAGGGGGACAGACTTTTATAAGCCGGTCTTCACATGACGTGTCAGCCTGTGTATGCCCATATATGGACGAAAGGGGGACAGACTTTTATGGCTGGGGCCTAAGGACAAAGGGGGCATGCCCATGTATGGAGAAAACAGGTACAAAACATGCCCATGTATGGACGAAAGGGGGACAGACTTTTATGGCTGGGGCCTAAGGACAAAGTGCATGATACTGACCATGTTTCTGACATCATCAGTATCATGACATCATCAGTATCATGACACCATCGGTATCATGACATCATCAGTATCATGACATCATCAGTATCATGTCAGTTAATGAAAAGAATGTAGGATGAAATGAAGAAAATGTGCACTTGAATATATCAAACACCTCAGTGCCCCCTTTTTTAAAATATTGCTTCCAGCACCCCCCAAACTTCTCTGTACGCCCCCTTAGGGGGATATATATATTTGAGAAACACTAGTCTATATATACTGTGTTGTGGCATAGAGCAGTTATGGTCTATAGACCAGAGTTGTGTCAACTTGTGTGTTGTGTGTAAATAGCAGAGTTGTGTCTAAGAGTTGTGTCTAACTAACCCTTGGTGCTGATCCCTCGCAGGTCGGTGACCTTCATCAGCATGCGTGGGAACATGTGGGGCTTGTTGGGTCGGCGGCGGCGAGCGTAGATCTTCAGAGCCTCCAACAGAGGCTCCTGTAACTTGTCTACTTTCTGTGGTTCCTCCAGGTCCATGCGGTCTGGGGACAGGAGACAGGACAGGGACATTTTAGAATGACTTAGAATGACTAAGAATAATCTGTGAGAAAATAATCAATAGTTGTAGCTCACCAATATGCACAGGATTTAATTTGGAAACCGGTTAAGTTAAGTCACATCCTAACATACGAATGTCCAGGTTCAAGCACCAAAAGAAAATAAATCGCAGAGGACACTGTTTCCCAAACAGTGCAATTTTAGGGGTCTCGAGTAAATATCCCCTTTTTTCCTACTTTAAAAAAAAACATATTTATTAGTTCAAAAGACTTTTTTAAAAGTTTAAACAAAAAAACCCATAGCATTTCATCACTTAAAAACGATGCCAACTATTTTCAAAAGTATTTCATAAATAAAATAAAAGAAACATCAAATACAATTTCCATAAATAAATAAATCATGTAAATGAAAATAGCAGATCTACAAGCTGTGAGCTTGTAGATCTGCTATTTTCACTAGTTTGGGTCCCCGGGCAAATGTAAAACATTTCTTTTGGGTCTTGAACTAAAAAGTTTGAGAACCTTTTTTGAACCACAGTCTGGCCTATAGCTAATCGGCCGGGCAGTCCTGACTAAAAGGTGGAAGCACTGCAGTACCTCCACAAATGAGGCAGATGGCGCTAAGGAGGCCGGTCTCCGTGTCGTCCATCTCCAGCGGGAGGAGCTGTCCTGCGAAGGCGAACACCAGCTCGGTGAGCGGGCCGAAGCCGGCGTTGTGCATCTGGGTCCGGTTCAGGGTCAGACCGTCTGAGAAGGTCATGGTGTCCTGCTCTGGAGTGTAGCGAGTGCAGATCCTCAACATCTATCAGCCAATGAGAGAGAGGCAGGCGATGAGAAAGTGACACGGTGACACACAATTTAATACCAAACGTTCTAATGCCTGCCATTCCCAACAACCTGTGGGCTGGGGCCCACTAGTGGTGCAGCGAGGACATTGCAAGTACAACTATTTAGTAAACAGTAAATAGGAACGATAATAGTAAACAATATTAGTTCCGAGTGCCGTGCTACGAGGTTGTAGATTTTAGAAAAATCGTGAAATGTTGTGCAAATCTTTGAATACATTTTTTTTTACTAACATTTTGCTTATGGGGATTCTACAAATGTCTTCTAAATCCTAATAGTTTTTTGGAAAAAAACGTATGTTACTATAATATCAGTGGTTCTCAAACTTCTTTCATGTCAAACTGATATGTATTTGTCCGGACCCCCCGCCATCTCAAAACATTTTGTTCCAGGGACCCCCAGAAGCAAAGATTTGAGTAAAAATGTTCGCTTTAAAAAATATATATTCAAAGATTTGCACACATTTCCACGATTTTTCTAAAATTAGCAGATCTACAAGCTCATAGCGCTGCACTCGGTGCTGCACTATGAGCTTGTAGATCTGCTATTTTTGAATAGCCAAAGTATAAAATAATGGTTAAAGTGGTTACACAGATCCGTTCACGCACAATGAGGGTGCGCATACCAATAGGGTGGGAACAATCCATTTAGAAATTGCACATACAGTAGTACTTGACTATGGATCATCTAGGATTGAGTCGACATTGATTGGCCACATCTGGAAACATTGATAACGAAAAGTATTTCTTGTTTCATAAACGTCAACATTCCACATATCTGTGGCTTTTACACAAACGTGCCATGCCAACGTTTTTTTCTTTTCCTTCTCCTGAAAACCAGCATGAGATTTTCGTTGAACACAAGCTATTGCGCGTCTCAGTGCCTCTATTGACGAGCCAAGAAGCAGCGTGATAAGATAAAGAAATAGATTGAGCACTGAAGTGTGACATCACTGCCGCTAGAGGGCGCCACCCCCCCCTGGGTCATGGCACTATTTTTTTGTTTTGGAAATCCCATAGGGGGAATCTTAGATCTCGTCATATAATAAATGTGTTCCAAAAATAAACAAACTATATGAAGCATCAACTGACGGTGGAAAAGTACTAATTTATCCATAGAAGAAAATGAGTTTTTTTTTTACCAGGATGTCCAGGCATGCAGACTTGAGGAGTGTGATCTGGTCAGCGATGGTGAGCGTGGTGAAGCCGGGCAGACGCTTGGCGAACTCCACGATCTTTATGATGCACTTAGTGGACAGTTCACTGAACTTATCCCACAGACCCAAGTCCAGCTGGACCCTGGTGTCAGCACTGGAGTTCTGTAGAGAGAGAGAGAGAGAGAGAGAGAGAGAGAGAGAGAGAGAGAGAGAGAGAGAGAGAGAGAGAGAGAGAGAGAGAGAGAGAGAGAGAGAGAGAGAGAGAGAGAGAGAGAGAGAGAGAGAGAGAGAGAGAGAGAGATGGTGGTGAGTGGTTTATCTTCATAATGCACTGTCATGTATTGTACCGGATCTGAGTGCCTGTGATTCAAGTTCTTTTGTGAGTCTTTTGTGTTATTTGATTTTAACTTTTAACCTGATTGATTTTCTCTTTTAGCCACTATTTCCCCTCTCCCTCTAAAAGGACTGGCCTGTTGCCAGGCCACAATTGTAAAAAAAAAAAAAAAGAAAGAAGAAAAGAAAAAAAAATCTGTTGTTAATTTGTCTTGTCTGGTTAAATAAAGGTTCAATTAAATGAAACAAAAAATATTAAGGCCGATCTGTTGGTCAGTCAGTCAGTCTATACTGCAATGGTTCTCAAAGTGGGGTGCGGTGTCCCTCACGGGTTCATGAGGGGTGTTCAGCAAAATGTGGTTTAACAGTTTAAACACTTATTGCCTATTTTATTGTTCCAGCTATCAAACAAATAGCAGATCAACAAGCTCACAACGCATTGCGTTGTGAACTTGTTATTCTGCTATTTTGGGAAAAAAAATGTTTTTGGGGGTCCTTGACAATGTTTGGGAACCACTACTGTATCTAGTATATCGTCTCTGTCGGGTGGAAACCTCAAATCTCCAAAACTGTTACTTTTCAAGATTCAAATTCAAAAATAGCAAAAGTAGCAGATCTACAAGCTCGAAACGTGGCGCTTGTAGATCTGCTACTTCTGATGCTTTTGTGTGACGCTGTAGTGTGATCAAGTAGGAGCGTCAATTTACAGGGGGAAAAAAAAAGACACAAAAAAGTTATAATATAGATAAGAGGTTTGTGTAGTAAACGTACCGTGGTGTATTTGCCCAGCTGGCACAGAGAGGGGAAGGTCTCCTGGTGGGCTTTGCTGACCTTGTTGACCAGCTCCTCCAGCTCTCCACTCAGCTCATAGCTCTCTGGTATCACCACCTCCTCCTTCACCTCCTTCTTCCGCTTGTTCCTGTCGTTACGCACCGCTGCATGGGACACAACTATTAGAACTCAATGAATACATCTAGTCATGTGACACAACTATTAGAACTCATTAAATACATCTAGTCATGTGACACGACTATTAGAACTCATTAAATACATCTAGTCATGTGACACAACTATTAGAACTCATTAAATACATCTAGTCATGTGACACGACTATTAGAACTCATTAAATACATCTAGTCATGTGACACGACTATTAGAACTCATTAAATACATCTAGTCATGTGACACAACTATTAGAACTCATTAAATACATCTAGTCATGGTACCATGGTACTGATGAAGGTGCAATTACAACTAGTAGTAACTAAGCTGGTGGATCCATAATGTATGGAACAATGTCAAGAAAAGTTGACGTTAGATGTCCTTGTTTCTTTTGCTATTTAAAAAAAATATTTTTAGCCGACCTTATCCAATCCAATCCACTTTATTTATAGAGAACATTTAAAACAACAGTGTTGAACCAAAGTGCTGTACACTCAGTAACAAAATAAATACTATAATATACAAGAGCAAAACAATACACAATAAACAGGACAACATGTAGACACAGTTCCTAGTGGAAACAGCAGAACTCAGTCTGAATTGTCGAACGCCAAGGAGTACAAGTGAGTTGACTCTAACATGGGGTGGAAGCTCGTTCCGCAGTTTGGGCGCTACGGCGGAAACCGTAGCTGACCATGTATTGGAAGAACGCTTTTTATTTTATTATATTTTTGTGTACCTTGTTGTCTATAAAACCATGTCCTTTTGTACACAGGGGGGCGCCATTGAAAAAGAGAACCCGGTCTCAATGGATAAAATGAAATAAAGGTTTCAATCAATCCAAGTGTGTGTGTGTGTGTGTGTGTGTGTGTGTGTGTGTGTGTGTGTGTGTGTGTGTGTGTGTGTGTGTGTGTGTGTGTGTGTGTGTGTGTGTGTGTGTGTGTGTGTGTGTGTGTGTGCGCGCGCGCGCGCGTGTGTGTGTGTGTGTGTGCGTGTGTGTGTGTGTGTGTGCGTGTGCATGCGTCACACTCCTAAGCCAATAATTTCATCGGTTATCAAATTATTGGCTCAGGAATGCGACAAAAACCAAAAACTCTCGATGAATTCCAGGCTTCATGGGGTGTGTAACTGATAGAAAATAAGTATTTTTTTGGGGTGAACTACTCCTTTAACTATAATAGCCCCGCGTCAGAGAGTTACTGTAAATGAACACTCTGTGTGATTCCTTTGTTCTTTTCTGGGAATGTTCTGGTTCTGCTTGTTATAACAGGTTTGTTAATAGAAGAATAAAAGCCCTCAGGTCAGAGACAGTGACTCAGGAGGTACAGCAGCCTGCCGTCTGTCTGGGAATCTTCCCCTGAAGGAAGGTTGCCTGTTCGATTCCCCCGCCTCCTCCTCCTCTGGTTTTGTGTCTGAGAGTGGTTGAGCAAGACAGTGAACCCCCCTGACCTAACGGTGATCAGATCAACGCATTCTCACAAGAAGTCACTATAGGCCTTTTGGGGTGTGAGAGTGTGTTGATCAGATGTCCCTGGTTTTGTTTGGGACCGTCCCGGTTTCAAACCGGGTGCCTTGAGTCCCGACAAAATATCTCTAAAACGCCCGACATTCGCTAACAAAATTATCCCGGTTTCCGCTGACCAGTGTTGATTTCGTCGACTAAAACTATGACGAAAATTGTCTGTCGACTACCATTTTTTACTGACAAAAACTAAGCTGTGATGACTAAACCTGAGACTAAATATATTGACAATTTCGTCAACAAATAAAATCTAGACTGAGTCATCAAGGGTGCGTGTGACAGACCGAAAATAGCCGATCTACAAGCTCACAACGTGTCGTGCTGTAGATCTGCTATTTTCAGCATGCAGCTAAGTGAAAATCAGCCATTTCGGTGGCATCACGGCCCGGCAAAAATACATTGTAGTCGACTAAATCAACTGTAGATTTAGTCGACAAAAATCTTATGATATTTAGTCAACTAAAACTAGACTATTACAAAGTAAAACATTTCAGACGACTAAAATATGACTAAAACTAAACAGAATTTTATTCAAAAGACTAATGACTAAAACTTTGCTTTTTCTGTCCAGATCAACACTGCCACTGACCTTCTTTGGACATGCCCACTTCGAAGCACTTCTGCAGCCTACAGTATTGGCAGCGGTTCCTCGTCACCTTGTTGATCTGGCAGTTCTTGTCTCGGTGGCAGGTGTACACCATGTTCTTCTGGATGCTGCGGCGGAAGAAGCCCTGGATGAGAAGAAGAAGAAGGTTTTTTAGAATTGATTTTAAGATTCTACCAACTTTTAAGGCTCAAAGGGCCTTACACCCCAATACCATTGGAGACAGGAGCTCCAGTGTTACCATGTCTGCTTATTATATAAGCGGCTTTGGGCTTGTTTTTCTGTTGCTTATAAATATTGGTGGGTTGCATTTTAGTAGTTTCTTATTTGAGCTTGCTTCCTAAATGTTTTGATTATTGGTTTTGGTTCTTAAACATTTCCACGCCACCCCAAAATTATTGTGTATTTGCCCACGGACCCCCCATCTGAAATTATAATTTGTGCCAGGGACCTCTGTACCAGATTTGTGTTGTTAAAATGTTTTTAAAATATGTGTGTGTGTGTGTGTGTGTGTGTGTGTGTGTGTGTGTGTGTGTGTGTGTGTGTGTGTGTGTGTGTGTGTGTGTGTGTGTGTGTGTGTGTGTGTGTGTGTGTGTGTGTGTGTGTGTGTGTGTGTGTGTGTGTGTGTGTGTTGTTATCTGAACATGTCAATTATTGTGCAGCAGCACTTTGAAACTTCCAACATGCAGTGCTCATAAGGGTCCACAGGAGGGCAGCACATGAACAACAACAACACCCTGACAATTATATCTTTGAAAGCTTCTAATCTACTCTGACTTCATCAGTGGTGTAAAGTAACTAAGTACAACACGTACTCAAGTACTGTGCTTAACTACAATTTTGAGGTCTTTTTTTTAACTGTCTTCAGTGTAGTTACTACTAGTTACTTTGCAGATTTTGATTATTATTACAAAACATACATTAACCACTTCGGCTCTATATACATTTTGGCCATTTGAAAATCTACAAGCTCACAACGCGTCGTGATGTGACACATTGTGAGCTTGTAGATCTGTTATTTTCAACAACAAAAAAAAGTATACATTTTGAACTCGTCAAATGGGACATTCTGCACAATAAGTACTTTTAATTTAGGTACTTTAAGTACATTTTTATGCCAATACTTTTGTACTTTTACTCAAGTACATTTTGAGTACGGGAATTGTGCTTGTAACAGAGTGTTTCTACATTGCAGTATTGATACTTTTACTCAAGTAAAACATGTGAGTACTACTGTTCTTCCATCAGTGGACTTGATGTTGTGGAGCTCACCTTGCATCCTTCACAGGAGCTGACTCCGTAGTGATATCCCGACGACTTGTCCTGACACACGAAGCAGGGCTTGTAGACGCGGGGCGGTGGAGGAGGCGACGGCGAGCTGGGGACCATCTCCTCTGAACTGGTGCTCTGAGTCTCCACCGCTGTAAGAGAGAGAGAGAGAGAGAGAGAGAGAGGGTTAGATGGGAAGGTTTAAGTCAAGTAAGGCAGTGGTTCTCAAACTTTTTCATGTCAATTGACACTTATTACCCCACGGACCCCCATTTGAAAAGATAAGCCAGGGACCCCAATAAGAGAAGGTTTTTACGGCTCTCTAGCAGTGATTCTCAACCATTTTAATTTCAAGGACCCCCAGTTTGACATGCATTAGGCTACGGACCCCCATTTAATGGCATTTATACCTCTGGAACCCCAATTCACATTGTAAAACCAATGTTAATTTAACTCTGAGAGTGTACAAATGGAACCAAATGGACCCGTTAGGGTCCATTTGGTTCCATTTGTACACTCTCAGAGTTACAGACCCATAAGGGTCCATTTGGTTCCATTTGTACACTCTCAGAGTTACAGACCCATAAGGGTCCATTTGGTTCCTGTCCATCATCTAGCTGGGGACCCCCTGGAACCCCCTCAAGTACCCCTGGGGGTCCCCGGACCCCACTTTGAGAACCAATGAAGTAAGGGACTCCTACATTGAAAATGTAAAGTTTTTCAAACATTTTCGATATTTTCCAAAAACCTAAAAAATAGCAGATGTACAAAGCTCGCAGCGCGGCACGAAGTGACGCGCTGTGAGCTTGTAGATCTGCTATTTTTGAATAGCCAACATATAAATGGATAAAAGTGGTTAAAATGATTGTGGTTAAAAGTGATTGTGATGCTATGTTAACCCAGGGGTCCTTGGGTTTATGTTAACCCAAAACCCATAGGACCCCTGGGGTTTTGGGCATGTCGTTATGGGCGTAATCTTTCAAAAATGTTCTTTTTTAAAGTATTTTATAATTAAGTGGTGACAGCATGTCACCACTTAATTGCCTTAAAAGTGCAGTCAGCGATTCTCCCCCGCCCTCTTTTGAGTATAAATATATCTATATTCTGATATAGCAATTGTTATAGAATGTTTGTTCAGTAACTATACAGGGCTCTCCATGTCTCTCCAGCTCTTTAGTAAAACAGAAGATGTAATCAGGAGAGAGAAGTCATACAGGAAACACAGGATAAACAAGAGAAACAAAGAAGTGAACATCAGACTAAATTGGAACTGGAACCCTATAAAATTTAACCTGATAAACGAGTACTCTCTTCTGTTTGGCAAACCTACCTGAAAATGCATTCTCTGTTTATTAAAGAGTTACTGAACAAACACTCTAAACTCTGTTTAGCTCAAGACCCCAAAAAATAAATTAGGCGTTTGCCCAGGACCCAAACTAGTGAAAATAGCAGATCTACAAGGTCACAACGCGTCGCTTCGCGCCACGTTGTGACCTTGCAGATCTGCTATTTTCACTACTTCTTAAACATGTTTTTAATTATTTATGGAAATTATCAGATTTTTTTATTTTATTTATTAAATACTTGTTGGAAAATGTTTTTTGTTTAAACATTTTAAAATCTCTAAAATCAAAGATGGGTCCCGACCCACTGTTTGGGAAACAGTGCTCTATAGCAGTGACTACTATGACAAAATGAAAATGTAACTTTTTAACAAAGAAAGTTTTCGTTTTAACATATAAATATCACTTAACACTTTAACCTTCACTCTTGTTTATGTAAGTTCTTTAAAAAAAAAAAGGTCTTTGAAACAAACAGCGGTGAAAGCTAATCCAGCGGATGATGACTGAAGAGGAAAAGTAGGGAAACAAACAACAAACCCCCCCCCCCCCCTACCCCCCAAGAGCCCACCCTGTGGAGCCCTCCCCAGAAGGCAAGCTCAAAGGCAGGCATTTTAAGAGAAAAAAGAGGGGGGTGGGGAAAGGGGGGGGGTCAGTGGTGATTGACAGGGAGTTAAAAGAGACACAATTAGCTGATGGCCAGATGGCTGCGCTGATAAAATGCTGATTGGCAGCTGAGATTTGATTGGCTTCTCCACTTACTGGGAAGCGGGAGGGTGCAACATACCTCTGTGTGTGTGTGTGTGTGTGTGTGTGTGTGTGTGTGTGTGTGTGTGTGTGTGTGTGCGCGTCCCCACACATGTGCAAGCTTGCATTTTTATTTGAAAGGCCGTCCAAGCAGACCCTGCCTATATACCTTGAGCCCCATGTGAACAAACAGAAGCAGTGTGTTTATGAGACCAGTCTGTCTCTCTCTCTCTCTCTCACCGTCTCGCGAGGAACGCCGTGTCGCTCCATATAACCGCTACTATATAACCAACCATTTGCCGCCCGCCCGCCCGCGCAGGCAGAGCCGCTCAATAAACAATATAAAATAAGTGGACGCATAGCAACGAGCGCCGTCGGTCCACAAGCATCTTTAACACGCAAGCGTGCAAGAGGGAGAATCAAGACGAAGCGAACGCTGCTTCCCTGCTATGTACCGTTAGCCAAACGTCCTTTCCTGCTATGTACCGTTAGCCAAACGTCCTTTCCTACTATGTACCGTTAGCCAAACGTCCTTTCCTGCTATGTACCGTTAGCCAAACGTCCTTTACTGCTATGTACCGTTAGCCAAACGTCCTTTCCTGCTATGTACCGTTTCCAACCAAACATCCTTTCCTACTATGTACCGTTTCCAACCGAACTTCCTTTCCTACTATGTACCGTTTCCAACCGAACTTCCTTTCCTACTATGTACCGTTTCCAACCGAACTTCCTTTCCTACTATGTACCGTTTCCAACCGAACTTCCTTTCCTACTATGTACCGTTTCCAACCGAACTTCCTTTCCTACTATGTACCGTTTCCAACCGAACTTCCTTTCCTACCATGTACCGTTCCAACCAAACCTTTCCTGCTTTGTACAGTCTCAACCGAACGTCCCAAAAACCAGAAACCAACCAAGTCTCTCTCCCAAACATGTCTTTCAACTTTCACCTTCAGTCACCCCAACTTCACCTCCTCTCTGCCCCCCCCTGTCCCCCCCCCCACTCCCCTCCCCGCTCCCTTGTTTCCTGGCCCTAAATTCCTCAGTGCAGGCTGGACAGGGTTTAATAGAGGCCCGGGCTCATAAGATGCCCAATAAAGGTTGTGTCTGGGATGGGGGGGGAGGCCCCCGGCCAGGCTGACGGACTCTTTATTGGGATCCAGTCACCTTGGCCAGCCTCAGCTATTCACATCACAACAGCTCTATGCTTGGATCCCCAACCCAGTAAAAAAAAAAAAAAAAAACAGGGGTCAAAAATCCAAAGTCACTCACAGGCTCCTTGCCATCGTCAATGGATTGCACAGGACCCTGACCCAAACGTGGACCCCACCACCCCACAAACACAAACCACCCCAAAAAAAAAAAACTAGCCTTGCCCTTAACCCCCTCTCTCTCTCTCTCTCTCTCCCGGCTTTAACAAGCAGGGGCATGGCTAGGGGGAAAGAAAGAACGGGCATAAATGAATAATCTAATAAAAAAGGAGAAGAGAGAGAGGGATGAATGGGGAAGAGAAAGAGGGACAAAGACAGGAGGGTAGTCCGGGGACACCGGCTTCCCAGCGACTGGAAGAGTTAAATAAAAAAAATCCTGGCTCTTTAACTTTGACCTTGACAGGGAGGATGAGAACGTGAACCTGACACTAACGTGATCTTATCTAACCCGCCGGTTAGGTTCTCAAAGTGTGTTTGACTCTCAGGTGGTTCTTAAGGGGGTTCCAGGGGGGGCCCTCTAGCTAATTTAGTTTATACAGAATCACAATCAGTTTAACCACTTCTGAATCAGGATCGTCACTTTAACCCTATGTTATACTTCAGCTATAAGTTCACAACGCATCACATCGTGACAGGGGTTTTAAAAAATCTTCCAAAATTGTGAAGCATTTGGAATAATCTTGAAAGACCCCACAAATCTCCTCCCCTTTGTTGAGCTGCAAATTCAGCACCATTTAAACAAGATTCGCCAACAATAGCAGATCTACAAGCTTGTGAGCTTGTAGATCGGCAATTTCTGGCGAACGCCGCCCCCCCCCCCAGAATAGGGATGCTGGGTGTTCAAGTGGTTAACAAAAGAGTCATTTTAAGTTTTAAGCATATTTTGATTATCGCAATTATTTTTGCCACAATAATTGTGACATGGATTTTTCATATCGTCAAAACTCACCTTTTTTTAATAAAATCATGTCAGCAGCCAGGCTGCGACTACTTTGTTTTGAAACGCGTCTGCAGAGACGGAAGGGGAAGAGACGTACTAACATTTAGCCGTAACTGTAGGCCTACACGTGAAATATAATAACATAATTGTGTCGTCTGCCTCCACAGCGGAAACAGACATTATAGGTTTTAAAGGATGATATCACCTCGTGGGAGCACGTATAGAGAAAAGAGGAATGACCCGACATTGAACCCTGGGGAACCCCACGGGTGATTTTGTATTTTAGCCTGGGAAGATATAACGCTGTGTTTTCCAAGACTGAGAAAATCCACTTGAAGAGGATCAGTGTCTTTGACATACCGTATAGCTGTTTGATATGGCAGACAGGTTCATTTTAACACATGAGGCCGGGGGTATATTATATATATCACATTACCTAATTAGCTGAACTGAAGAGAAAATTGGATGATGACAATATCATTTGTAATGACGATTAGATAACAACATGGGTCTGTGTGACTGAGAGATCTCATGACATTACAACCACCTACAAAAACGGCTTATATATCCCAGCCTACTGTTTCAGTCAAAATACAATGGAAACAATGGAGAAATCCTCAGTTTTTAGCCTGCATATCATCAGTAGCAAAATTTTAACTTTTTGTGTTTTTGCGTAAAGTAACGTCCTACTTTGATCATACTACAGCGTCACACAAGCGCATCAAAAGTAGCAGATCTACAAGCTCAAGACGCGGCGCGACTATGGAGATAGTCATAGTCAGAGCTAGACAGAGCGACAATAGTCATCAGTAAATTAATATTTACCAAACGATTTCCTACTATCTAGTTATGGAACCCATTGACTGGAACCCACTAGTAAGTATGATAATATATTGTCGGGCAGAAACCCACTATCTCTGTTTTTATTTTCTTCAATAAATCAGTGCTATTGAACCCTCTTTACGTCTGTGTGTGGGTTTTACAAATATTGAGCCAATGGAAAGTATTAAAAAGCGCTTCTGACTAAAACCTCCTAACTCCATTGGATCCTCAAACTGTCGTTTCAAACCTCCTATTCTCCAACTTCCGTCTGCCTTCATCATTCTAATCAATGATGGACAAATCAACTATATCTCCACATTAATGGTCAAAAAACCTCCTAACTCCAATTTACTTTGATGTTGTGTTGTGTTAAAAACATGTTTTTTTCATTTCCTGAAGAGTTAATAATATTTTGGACATATTATAGTTGGTTTCTGCCTGCCAGCAGAGATATATTTAATAAGTGTTGGTGATGCTATAATAAGCCCCGTAGCAGCACTAGCAGCAGCCTGGCCCAGGTGTGGGAGGCTGGAGGCTGGCGTGACGCGGGGTGTGGCTGTGACAGGGTTGAGTGACACCGTAACTCGAGCGCTATTTTCTGTTTATATAGTAACACTGACAACGTGAAAGTGGCCCTGAGAGAGAGAGAGAGAGAGAGAGAGAGAGAGAGAGAGAGAGAGAGAGAGAGAGAGAGAGAGAGAGAGAGAGAGAGAGAGAGAGAGAGAGAGAGAGAGAGAGAGAGAGGGGGGGGCAGTGGAAAAATAGCTCCTATTGAATTGGAGAGGCTGCATCTGGCGCCAGGGGAGAGGTAGTGACTGACACTGTCTGAGGGGTGCTGAGGACGGGCGAGGAGCGACGAGAGAGGGAGAGAGAGAGAGAGGGAGAGAGAGAGAGAGGGGAGAGAGACCATGACTATGAATTGAATACATGAGAGAGAGTGAAAGAGGGAGAGAGAGAGAGAGAGAGAGAGAGAGAGAGAGAGAGAGAGAGAGAGAGAGAGAGAGAGAGAGAGAGAGAGAGAGAGAGAGAGAGAGAGAGAGAGTGAAAGAGGGAGGTCTAAGAAGGCTTGGAGAGCTAGGAAGAAAGAAGAACGGGGGTAGGGCTGGGGGGGCTCTACCTGGCTGCCTGGGAGAGAGAGAGAGAGAGAGAGAGAGAGAGAGAGAGAGAGAGAGAGAGAGAGAGAGTTGGCAGAGAGGGACGGATCTGTCAGGATCTGTCATCGCCCTGAACTGAGCTCGAACCCGGTGGAGTCGAGGGAGAGCTTTCCAAAAAAATGCCTCTGTCTTCTTCACCCACAGCTCACCTCTTTGAGTTGAGTCACAACATCAATCAGCACACCTTCATAGAACAGACAACCTGACTCTAATCCCCTCAGCTAGAGGAGAGAGAGACCTCAGCCACATGTACCAGCAGCTAGAGGAGAGAGAGAGAGAGAGAGAGAGGAGGCAACACAATGCATGTGGAACCCGCGGAGGAAGTGTGTGTGTGTGTGTGTGTGTGCTTTTCTAAGTAGAACATGGCTGTCCGCGGGGACGCAGTGGAAAAGTTTCAGTTTTGGACCCTCGTCTTGCTGACCAACCAAGTCCCACGTTAATTCATTAACGTGGGAACGAACGCATCTGTGTCATTTTAAGATTGGCTATTTGAAAATAGCATGTTGCTATTGATGAAGATTGTTCTTGTGATGTCTATTGTATGTTTTGTCTCATCATGTTTGTTGCTGAATGATGCTGAAAATATTTTTTTTGTATGTCTGTCTAAAAAAGAAAATAAAGTACAAGTCATTAAAAAAAAAAAAGCAGACATACAAGCTCATAGCGCAGCACATAGTGCCGCACAAATCTTTGAATGTAGCCTATATATTATGTTTTAAAAGCGAACATTTTTAACTCCGATCCGAACATTTTTAACTCCGATTTTTAACTCCGATCTGTGCTTCTTCTGGGGGGTTCCCTGGAACAGCATATTGAGATGGGGGTCCAAATACATATCATTTTGGAGGGTCCTTGACATGGAAAAGTTGGAGCACCACTGATAAAGAAACATGCCGTTAGGATTTAGAAATCATTTTTAGATATATGTTTGGCCCACGGACCCCAATCTCAACATGTTTTCTTCCAGGGACCTTTTTTTTCCTCTACTACGACAACCCTGTGTGTGTAATCTTTGTGAGGTCGGTGGTCACAGAGAATATTCCATGATTTTTCAAAAGGTACAGTTACAGTAAAATCGCTGTTTTTGCTGGCAGCCGCGGCACACTATTACACTATTGATCTGGCAGGCAAAGAGTTAAACGAAAGTTACGTAGTGCTGCTTTAAGTGGTAAAAAAAAGAAGAAAATATGTCAACAAAATTCTAAATGAACCAAAGTTGAGCGTCTTCTGATACTTCTAAAGCCGGTTGTTACACAGGTGTAGAGATATGTTGGAGTGTAAATTCTGCTCATTTCTTTGTGACAGACAGTGTCATCAGTGTCAGTACGAACACACATAAATCTCAGGCCTCAATACAGCTGTCAGTCACTCCATTCTCCCTGCCACTCCTCCTGTCTGTCACTGGTTGTTGTCGAGTCAACACGTCACTGTTGACAAAACAAACCTCTGCAATCTGAAGCTCTCCTTATCAGCTCTGAACCCCCCCCACCCACCCCACTGTCTAAGAACAGTGCTTCCCAAACAATGGGTTGGGACCCATTTTGGGGGCCACTGACCAAATTGTATGGGTCATGAGCAACGTTTCCTTTATTAAAAAATAACCAGATTTTAACATAAATTAGAAAAATCTGAAATAATCATAAGAATGACATTAAAAAAAAAAAAAAAAAAATAGGGCTTAAATGATTAATTCCTAATGTATTTTTGGGTCACAACATGTATCTTTTGGGTCTTGAGCTGAAAGGTCTGGGACCCCCTGATCTAGAAGAATAGAGCTCTCTGTGTGAGATGCTGAAAACCCTCTGTTCTAGAGAGTGATAATTACACCATAATAATGATTAGGTTATTCATTGTATTCTGATAGAAGATTTCTATAGTGGAAGAAGATAGTGTGGCAACAAGCAGCCCGAATATCAGAATGAAACCAACAAGCTGTTGACTCATGATGTTCTAGTACATATTTTGACTCATGTTCTAAGTACATATTTTCAAAAGGAACATTCAGTCTAGGCTCCCTCCTTGTTTTCCTCTCTACGCCAACAATAGCCCATCTAGTTGCTCGTAGACCAACTAGTTTTTGCCAAATGTTCCCGCCAGAACATTATGGACGCTCAGAGTTCATTTGGTTAAACCGTTATCTCCTAAACCCTGACACTTCACTGATGCTCGCTATGGCAGGGGTCTTAAATAGTTTTTCAAGCCAAGGACCCCTTAGATGTGAGAGAGATGAAGCAGGGACCCCCCACGATAGGCTATATACTGTTTAAAATTGTGTTTCAGACTAAACGTTTACATAGATTTCATAGACTTGTTTGACAACACTATCATTGTGTAGTGTTGTGTAGTGTTGGATTCATGTGTATTGAAACAACTTAACTGAAAATAGCAGATCTACAAGCTCTGCGAGGCGTTGTGAGCTTGTAGATCTGCTATTTTCGGCTAATGTTCCCCTCAGAATAGGGATGCTAGGGTTCAAGTGGTTGATGTAAAACAAAGAATCCTATCACACAAGGATTTGGTGGCCCCCCCTGGAGTAACTCTGAGGGCCCCCTAGGGGGTCCCGGACCGCTCTGTTGACGACCCCTGCACTATAGGACAAGAAAGCATTTATTTCTAACTCAACTCCATGCTACAGAGGTGTGTCGAGGATAACTCAGATAAATATACCTGCCGATGACAAATAAAATACCGTGCCACGAAAACCCGTCTGCAAGCAACAGCATGTCTCTTCCTCTCCTCTGACTGAGCCGCTGGCTCCCGATGAGAACAGACACACTGTTGCAAGATTTTGTGAGAGAAATAATAAGTATAGCAGCCAGGTTCTATGAAAACAAGCCCAAAAGAAGCAACTATATAGGCTACATGAGCACTTTAAAACCTATACTGTATACAGTGGCTATTTGAAAATAGACGATCTACAAGCTCAAGCCCCGAGCTACAAGCCGAGCTATACAAGCTTGTAGATCTGCTGTTTTCAAAAAGATCTCAAAAAGAAAAAGTGAAATATTTGGAATATATTTTGAGAAAAAACAATTCAGATGGGGGTCTGCGGAGAAATACATTAATTTGGGCGTCATTGACATGCAACATGTTTGAGAACTGGTTTAAACAACAATAATAATAAAAAACAATTGGAAGCCGGCCCATATAACTACTCTTTAAAAACAAGCCCCGAAAAACCACAACCACCAATATTTACGAGCAACTTTACAGAGAAACAAGCCCAAAGTGGCTTATAATAAGCAGACAATACGTGGCAACACCGGAACACGCTCCAGAAGGAGCAGGTGGACCCAGCATGCTGGGTTTGGCCCGGGTGTGTCGACCCAGCACGCTGGGTTGGCCCGGGCCGGGTGTGTCGACCTGAGGAGAAGATTGAAGCAGATGATGTTCCAAGAGGCAGCAGGGAAGCGATGAGGTCTTTAGGCTCCAACCCAGAGACTCTGCTGCAAGTCACTACAATTATCTCTCTGGGTCTCAACGACCAACGGTGGAAAGTAACCAGTGGCGTGCACAGACATTTTGAGGGGCAGGTGCTCAAGTAAATTATACTTTTTTTTGTTTACTTGGTCTGCTCTTTTTTCCCTCTACACCTATACCTCTTTGCCAAAAATAGCCGATCTACAAGCCCACAACGCCTCGCAGCGCGAGGCGTTGTGGGCTTGTAGATCTGCTATTTTTGGCTAAAGTTCTCCTCAGAAAAGGGATGCTAGGTTTCGAGTGGTTATGGTAAAAAGAAAAATCATATCACATAAAGATTTGGCGGACCCCCTGTAGTAACTCTGAGGACCCCCTAAGGGTCCTGGACCCCCTGTTGAAGACCCCTGCTTTAAACTGAAAAAAAAGTGCCCTTTTTTCAAAAGGGCACTTCTGGTCAAGAGGGCAAAGGGCAGGTGCTCTAGCACCACCTAGAGTCTATCTGTGCACGTCCCTGAAAGTAACTAAATATATCGTCACTGTCTTTGGGCAGAAACCTCCAATGTCCATGTTTTCATTTTTGGTGTTTTTTACGTAAATTAACGCTCTCTACTTGATCATACTACAGTGTGACACGATCTACGAGCTCAAAACGAGTCGCAAAGCGATGCGTTTTGAGTATACATTTAAAGGGATAGTTCACGCTAAAAATGTCATTTTTTTCTATCGATATGGAGACTAGAATTCACGGATATTTTTTTGTTTTTGTCGCATTCCTAAGCCAATAGTTTGATGTCCAGCAGCGGTTCCGGTAGGAGACACAAAGATTCTCCTTTGTGTCTCCTACTACCGGAATTGAATTCAAGTCTCCATTAGGTGACAAATCAATAGAAAAAAAGTAATTTGTTGGGTGAACTATCCCTTTATGTCTGATAATGATGTACTGTGCCTGTTCAAATCACGTATACTTTACATGAGTTAATTTTGGACAAAATAGCACATTTTACATGGGGGTGCCCACTCTGTATTAGTGCCCACTCTTCTCGTACCCCTGTGCAGTCACACTGAAGGGCAGGGAAAGTGATCTATTGAGCCTTGATTACATGACAGGGATGAGTGTGGCTGAGAAGCACTTGGTTTTGCGCTCGCTTGACACACACACACACACACACACACACACACACACACACACACACACACACACACACACACACACACACACACACACACACACACACACACACACACACACACACACACACACACACACACACACAGATTGATGATGGGTTGATTCTGTGTGTGCTATGAAGGAGTTCTTTCATTCTGTTCTGAGGGGGAGAGACTGTGTGACTTATGCACTATGGTGTTCAAGAGCTGCAGTTTTGGCTCAACTCTCCTAAACTCACACGTCTCACTGCTTCTCAAGACTCTGGCCTGGGGGGCTCTGGGGGGCTCCAGTCAGTCAGTCAGTCAGTCCGTCAGTCCGTCCACAGAGAACTTGCGTTCACTGGCGTTTAAGGCCAACTAGGCCTCGGGCTATCATAACAAGCCCTTTTTCAGCCCTTATTAAAGGAGACATGCTGAACATTTTCTGTATCATATTTTCCTCCAGGCTAAAAAGAACTAAAATCTATGACGAAAAATGTTCGTCGACTACTTTTTTTCACTGACGAAAACTAAATAAAAACAAATCTATGATGACTAAGACTGAGACTAAATATGTTGACCATTTCGTCAACAAATGAAAACTAGACTAAAATGTTAGTGAGGGACTAGTGGATAAGACATCCAGTAGAACTAAAAGACAAGTCATTGTATGTTTGTTTGCGCTCGGTGTGTTGCACTCTGAAAATAGCAGATCTACAAGCTCACAGCAACACGTTGTGAGCTTGCAGATCGGCTATTTTCAGCATGCAACCAAGTGTAAAATCAGCCATTACGACGCCATCAAGGCACCGATAAAAATACATTTTAGTCGACTAAATCAACTGTAGATTTAGTCGACTAGAATCTTATGATATTTTTGTCGACTAAAACTAGACAACAACTAAAACATTCCAGATGACTAAAATATGAATAAAACTAAATGGAATTTTATTCAAAAGACTACGACTAAAACTAAATCAAAATGTGCTGTCAAAATCAACACTGCCTGATTGTAGTCCAGCCCAGCAGAGTATAAATACTCTGGTTTATAACAAGAGAATAAATACGCTGAGTTTATAACGGTGAAAAGGAACGGCGGCGAGAGGGTGAGAACACAATAGAATTCCACCTCATGATGATGATGACATGTCAGGAGCACTCGAGGCGTTTGACTTCCTTTTGACTTTGATTTCCTCTCTAACCGGGGCTCCTATCAGCTCCCAAGTGACTCACTTTTGGACTCACTTGGATCTTTTTTTTTGCATAACTTCTCGCCCCATAAAATGTTCTGTGCTTTTCTTGGTGGAATGTCCCGGGTTTGCATGCGAGTACGTGTGTGAGTGTGGGTTTGTCTGGGTCCACAGGGCGATGACAAGCACAATGTTCTTTCTTTCTTTTCTTTTCTTTTCTTCTCAGTGTGACTATACTTTGTGATCCAGTAACAGCATGCATAGAAAAGAAGGGGAGAAAAAAAAGAAACATGGCCGATACGCAGTGGTGGAAAAAGTACTCAAATTCTTTACTTAAGTAAAAGTACCAATACTGCAATATAGAAACTGTTACAAGTAAAAGTCCAGAATAAAAAAATTACTTGAGTAAAAGTACAAAAGTATTGGTATCAAAATGTACTTAAAGTACCAAGTAAAAGTACTAAAATGTTTGAAAATAGCAGATCTACAAGATCTACAAGTGATCTACAAGCTCACAACGCGTCGCGATGCGACGCGTTGTGAGCTTGTAGATCGGCTATTTTCAAATAGCCTATGTATAAAATAGGGCTAAAGTGGTTAATGTGTGTTTTATAATGTAATAATTTATATCTGCAAAGTAATTAGTAGCTAAAGTTTTCAAATAATTGTAGTGGAGTAAAAGCACAATATTGTCCTCTGAGATGTAGTGGAGTAGAAGTAAAGGTATTGGCAATTGGAAATACTCAAGTAAAGTACAAATACCTGCAAATTTTACTTAAGTACAGTACTTAAGTAAATGTACTTAGTTACTTTCCACCACTGCCGACACGGAAGAGAGAGAATCGAACTCATTCTCCTCTCCTTTTTTCTTCGGAACGCCCAACCTATTTCATTCTGCCGCCAGCCTTCAAATGAAACGCCTCCAACCCGTTGAGTGAATCATAATGTCTCGCTTGGGTCCAGGAGGAAGAGGGCAGATATATAAACCCGTAGCACATACTGGAGATATACAAACCCATAGTACTTGCAGACAGTATGCCGCCGAGTGAGTGATTGTCAAGGCCGATTTATACTTGGTTGTGTGTTTTTTTTTAAAACATTTTTATCCCACGATTTTGTTACCCATTTTTTCACCCAGTGCCAATTGCCTAAGCATGTAATCATGGGCGCTACTCTCCCTCTGCCAGCCTGGGGAGAGCCCTGAACTAGAGCTCATGCTTCCTTCAACATGCTACATTTTAACAACACAAATCTTGTACACGTAGGGCTCGCCCTGCTGGCAAACAATGTTTTTAGACAAATACAATACATTTCGAGATTGTAGATCTGCTATTTGCTAACATACAAAACACTTCTAGAAGGGGTTCCTCCTCAGAAAAACAAAGAACATTTTAATTTCCGTTTTGTAGATCTGCTACTTTCTTCTACTACTAAAGAGAGAGAGAGTGAGGAGGGGAGACAGTGAAGTGACAATTCCTTTCATCAGCTGTTCTTTAAGTTCAATACCAGTGTCCCTGCCCCCCTCCTCTCTCTCTCTCTCTCTCTCTCTTTCCCTCCCTCCCCCACCCACCTCCCTCCCTCCCTCCACCCCATCCTGCCTTCCTGCCCTGGCAGGGAGGAGGAGGAGGAGACCTTCCTGCCCCCCCCCCCCCCCCCCCCCCCTTTGAAAGGAAAGGCTGTGAAAACCAGGCTACTGTCCAGAGGAGATGAGCTCCTCCATAAAAACAGCAACACCACCAACACACACCATCATCCCTTTGAGGCTGTGGGTTCATTTCACACGGACGTAAACAACACCAACACAAACGCACACAAACAATTCTGAGACTAAATTCTCTCATCCTCTTAATAGGTTACACAGCTGAGGACAGGATCTCCTTATTTTAGTTTTTTTACCACCACGGCATCTCGTAAAAAAAAGAACCCACAGGGGCGGCAGCGCGTAAAATCTGGACCCAAACTACGCTTAAGCTGTTAGCTTTAATAACGTTTGCTGCGGTTTCATCCACAAACTGAACAGCGGACAATGTAATCACTACAGGGCTGTGTGTGTGTGTGTGTTGTTTTTATTATATTTTGACACTTGCGTTGGCAATGTAAACGTGTGTTTTCTCATGCCAATTAAAGCTCCTTTGAATTGAATTGGATTGCGTCTGATCGGGTCTATAAAACGTGTGTGTGTCGTTATCAGCGCAAAAACCTGGACGTCAACATTTGTGTACTGTGTTTTTTTTCCCTCTCTTCTTCTTCTTCTTCCCCCCGTTGAGCAAACGTAGCCGTGAAGCCGTCAGGCTTTGTCTGGAAGCATGGGGGGGAGGGAGGGTCTCAAGAACAGGTTGTTAAATGAGGATTGCCCCCCTCTCTAATTCACAGTCATGCATACAAAGCATCCTTTGTTCTTTACAACGCCACCATAAACCTACCTTTCTATTTCTACCCCTCTTCTTTTTTTTATATAACAGAGTCAACATTTGGCCGTGTCTCACCTCCTCCACTCAGCCCCGTGTCTCACCTCCCCACTGTCTCACCTCCCCACTCAGCCCCGTGTCTCACCTCCCCACTGTCTCACCTCCTCCACTCAGCCCCGTGTCTCACCTCCCCACTGTCTCACCTCCCCACTCAGCCCCGTGTCTCACCTCCCCACTGTCTCACCTCCTCCACTCAGCCCCGTGTCTCACCTCCCCACTGTCTCACCTCCCCACTCAGCCCCGTGTCTCACCTCCCCACTGTCTCACCTCCCCACTCAGTCCCGTGTCTCACCTCCCCACTCAGCCCCGCGTGTCTCACCTCCTCCACTCAGCCCCGTGTCTCACCTCCGGAATGACGGTACGGAATTCAAAATGTACTTGAGTAAAAGTACATACGTATTGGTATCAAAATGTACTTAAAGTACCAAAAGTAAAAGTACTTGTTATGCAGAAGGTCCCATTTCACAAGTTTTCAAAATGTATAAAAATCCTTTGAAAATAGCCGATCTACAAGCTCACAGGCGCGTTGTGAGCTTGTAGATCTGCTATTTTCAAATTGCGAAAGTTTAAATAGGGCTGAAGTGGTTTTGTAATAATAATACAAATCTACATAGTAACTAGTAACTAAAGCTTTCAAATAATTGTAGTGGAGTAAAAGTAAGCCTCTGATGTAGTGGAGTAGAAGTAAAAGTATTGAAAATACTCCTGTAAAGTAAAAAAAATCCTCAAATTTGTACAGTATTTGAGTACATTTACTTAGTTACTTTACACCACTGACTCCTGGGCCAGCCGGTGTTAACACCGACCCACTAGACTACCAACATGCTTCTCTGAAAACCTCTGGGTGTCAATGGAACTGTGTGAGGGTGTAAAGAGAGACAGTGTGGTGGATGGTCGTCATAAAGACATATGATGAGCAGCATCATCCCCGGCAGAACACAAACTCCTCTATTTAGGGAAAAGTGTTGGTTTCAGAGAGCTGTGACAGCTGGCTTCAAGTAGGAAGGTGGATAACAAGATTGTTCAATAGTCCAGTGGTCAAATAAGTACTTTTACTTAAGTAAAAGTTATCAATACCACAAAGTAGAAATACTTTGTATGAAGTAATGAGTATAATATACTTAAAGTAGCAAAGTAAAAGTAAGCACTCATTAATGTCCCATTTCACAATTTGTGAGATTTCTTTCAATATTAAACATTTTCTTCAAAACATATAACTGAAGTGATTAAACGTATGTTTTGTATCAATAATCAAAATCTACAATAACTGGTAACTAAAGTTTTCAAATAATTATTTTGCTTCTCAGATGTATAATTATAAAAGTATTGAACAATTGAAATACTCAAGTGAAGTCAAAGTACCTCAAAATTACACTTGAAGCACAGTACTTGAGTAAAGTTACTTTCCACCCTCTGGCATCAAGCTGCAGTGTGTAAAGCGAAAACAAGGTTTTCGGAGAGAGCCAGGGTTTAATGTTTGCTGTGACCGCTGGATGGAATAGAAAGTTGGAAGGTAGATAACAAGATTGTACAACATCTGCGGCGACTGCAGGCATTCAATAAATGCAGTCAGTCTCGCAGAAAGGCGCAGGCCTGTTTGCTTTGAAGTTATAATGTAACAAATGTGAGTGTGGTTTGTGAGACGGCGCTGAAAACAAGGTTGCTATGACACAACAACAAAGAATAAAAGGCAAGCTGGAACTCGCTGGACAAGACCTTCAAAAGTTGTTGGTTTTAAAGCAATTCCTCACGCTAACAGCCCCCTCATTACCCCGAGCCACGGTGGACGCCATTCCTCAAAGTTTTAGGATGCTGTTGTAATTACTGGGATCGTTGCCTTGTCCCAAATAAACACATTTATAATAGATGTACATACAGGACTTTAACAGATGGAAGACTTATTTACATTCAACGCACACATGCAGCAACTGGCAACTGTTTTCCTGCGAGCAAATTCAATGCAATCTGCTAATCAATAAATCAATAATTGCAATCAACTGAGTGAATCAACTATAGCCGCTCTGTTCTGTTCTGTGTTCTTCAGGATAAAAAATTAAGATGACCGGACAGAATGTATGACTTCACTGCAGTTTCAGGGAAACACTTAAACTCTATGTTATTCAGATCACACATGTTAACCCATTGAAACCTGTCAAGGACCCCCAAAAGTATATGTATGTGGCCACGGACCCCACATCTCAAAATATTTAGTTCCAGGGACCCCTATACACTAAGATTTGAGTTACAAATGTTCAGTGGCAGATGTTTTCCCGGTCAATAATCCAATAACACACACACACACACACACACACACACACACACACACACACACACACACACACACACACACACACACACACACACACACACACACACACACACACACACACACACACACACACACACACAAATATCAACTAACTGAGCTTAGTAACAAACAATAGGTTAATATGAGTTTTCACAAACTCAGATAATTGCATGGAACTGTAGTTTGTCGTCTCGGAAACACTTGCTATGCATCCCATGTCTATGATGCATTGTGAACATACTTATAATGCATTATAATCTGCTTATAACACTGTATAATTATAGTTATAAGAACTCATAGTATAATGCATTTTGACAGTGATTGCAATGCATTATCAGGGTGATTATAAAGCATTATAACATGATTATAATGTCTTACCACTATGAGAATTAACATGGGATGCATAGAAAGTGTCATTATAAAATGGTTTATAATGTATTATGATTGCATTATTACTGCTTGGCTGGAGGTGTGTTAAGAGACAGTGGGACAGCCCACAGTCATCCTGATCCACTTTGAAGCCCTTTGGATTGGATCAGCCATGCAGCCAATATTATTTACAGTGTGGACCCTCACCCACTGCAGACAGTATAATATTATTTACAGTGTGGACCCTCACCCACTGCAGACAGACGGTGTACAGGAGGAACATTAGTGAATTCCATGATGGGCTTGTGATATTTGTACAGGCACAACCAACCATAGCCTGTCCACTCTGGGCCAGAGCAATGAAACATAGTACAATGCACACATGCTCTGGAGCCCATTTACTCTGTCTGTCTGTCTGTCTGTCTGTCTGTCTGTCTGTCTGTCTGTCTGTCTGTCTCTCTCTCTCTCTCTCACTGAACAGTGGTTCTCAACCTGTGGGTCGGGACCCCCACATGATTTCAGATTATGCTACTATCAATTTTTGATAATAGCATATCTCTTGTAGATCTGCTATTTTCACCATATTTATCTGTGGAACCGAGTGTCAAACTAAATGTAATGCCTCAACTCGTACAAATATGATTATTTTGGGGGGTCCCCAGTTCAAATATGATTTTTTGGGGGGGTCGCGGCCTGAAAAGGGTTGAGAACCACTGCTGTACTAGCCTGGCATTGGCCATAACGTGGATTTACTCTCACATGGCTACTATCATCAACTACTTCCCCATCAACTACCATCCATTTCACATGGATCATTCATGCTTCATAACATCACTGTTATTCACTTGACGAAAAAGAGAAGATTTTTCAACTGTGTGGTGTGACAGGGGGGGGGGGGTGTATGAGGAAAGTATATATTAGGACTTGACCCATTAAGACCTGAGGCCGATTCTAAAAATGTTTTCTAAAACCAAAAAGTTTGTTGAAAAAAATTATATATATTTTTTTTTCAAGATTTTTCAAAAATAGCAGATCTACAAGCTCATAGCGCGGCACTCGGTGCCGCGCTATGAGCTTGTATATGCGCTATTTTTGAATAGCCAAAGAAATCTAAAATTACACAGACGCGTCCCCGGTCTTAATGGGTTAAGGCCTGTTGAAATCTGCAAAGCCTTATTATAGCTCTATTAATGTAATGTAACTTTAAGTGAGCTCCCAGAGCTTCATAATTAGCTGAGTAAACACAGGAGAGTGCTTCTTCTCTGTGCCGATGGGGAGGAGGTGATGTTCTGTGTGAATGTCGTTAAGCTAAATACCTTTGAAGCAGACTTTTAGAGAAGAGAAAGGGGATTATCACCTGAATAAAGAAGAGATCAGCTGCCATGAAGGGACACACCCCAGGTAGAGAGAGAGACAGGGGGCTAATCCTGCATCAACCCCCCCCCCCCCCCCGGCTTGTCTTTCATTCTCTCCTCTCCCCCCCCCCAGCCCCCAAACAAGCAGCCTAATCTCTTAACTGAGCTCTCTGACATTGTAATTGCATAATTCAGAGCCTTTTGTTTACAGAATGCAAATAATGTAAAATGAGCCTAAACATGAATAAGGGATTAATCCCCCAGACTACTAAATGATATAGTATATACTGTAATGTAGATAGATAGATAGATAGATAGATAGATAGATAGATAGATAGATAGATAGATAGATAGATAGATAGATAGATAGATAAAATAGCATAAGTAGCAGATCTTCAAGAAACGTGGCGCGTTGATGCTTTTGTGTGAGGCTGTAGTATGATCAAGTAAGGCGTTAATTTACAGGGGAAAAAACACAAGAAGTTAGAATATGGAAATAAGAGGTTTCTGCCTGACAGCAATGATATATGGTAACAACAACTAAAATTACACAGATGATGCATTCCCGGATTTAAAGGTATGGTTTTCCAGGTCTAAATGGGTTGAATAGACAGACAGTGACTTCAGGCTGTCTTCTTGACATTGGAACAAAGGAAGCTCTCACTGAACGGCCTCACATAAAAACACAGGAAAAGATGACCCCCCCCCACACGCACACACACACACACACACACACAAATGCACGCACTAGAGTTTTCTTGGACCAAATGTATGTTTGCATGCATGAATGTTTTAGGTACCGGTATGTTTCACGTTCTGTGTTACAATGATATTGACATATGAACTAATCACAGTCTTATGAATGAGGGAAGGTGAACTTGTAATTGCGTTGCAGTGTGATGAACTTGGCCTCGCAATGTGACGATGATCCAAAAAGAATGTTTAAAATCCAGTCAGGTTTACAATAAATTTGTCATGTGATGTGACAATGAAATTGAATCTGAATTTTGCCATACGCACACCAGACCACAGTTATCACTGTTGATGCGTCCACGATCACTGTGTTTTTTTTATTTTTTGTGCCAGTCTCTGAGAATTATATTTTGATGCATAAAGCACAGCAATTAGCAGCACACAATGTGAACAATTACAACGTAAACCACATTAACCATGGTGTCCCTATTCTTGTCAATATGTGTTGTTTGAAAATACCCAATCTACAAGGCTATTTTTGAGGAGCTAAAATGTAAAAAAATAAGGCTTAAGTGGTTGATTCGCCTTCTCATGGTTGCAACTAGAACTCCATGCCAGCAGTATAGCCTAGTACTACAACTTGGCCTTGATCGTGTCTCCAGGCATGTCTTAATCACCTTTAGTTACTCCTCTGCTACTTTATAACTCTAAATAACAACAACGGCCATAATCTGTTATTTGCAATTAACTAAGAAAATGAAAAAAGGTCTTAATTGGTGCAGCTTGTGCGAAAGTCACGCGCTTTGCATTGGATTTGAATAATGCCCCCCCCCCCCCCCCCCCCCTGGCCATCAGCCATGAACCCCGCTGGCCTCATGTTTCTGAAAGATTGGCCCAGTCTAATGCACTCCTCATACGTTTGAAAGAGGGACAATGGCAAAGCAAAGTGGTGTGAATGGCCAGGCTGAATAACACCTCTTTGCATGTCATTGTCCATCTAATGTTAGCAGGTTATTCACTTCACAACAGAAAGGCTCTGAAACGGGACACCAGCGGAGCGGGGCTCTTCTAGACTCTAGCAGTGGCTCCTTAGGAAGCCCGACCACCGAAACCCCTTCTGGGCATTAAAAGAGAGAGAAAACATCTCTGCTGTTTCTCTGCTTCTCCTGGAGGACATTTATGTCTGTGAGACATTTTTGTGAGGGACAATTTGTGATAAGAATTTAAAAAAAAAAAAATGGCATTTATAGATACTAGACTTTTATATTATCATTTTTAAGGAGTAGGCCTACTATATTTACGCCAGTGGTGGGAAAAGGACTCAAATGTTTTACTCAAGTAAAAGTATCAATATTGCAAAGTTTACTTCAGTAAGTATTGGTATAAAAATGTACTTAAAGTGCCAAAAGTAAAAGTACTAAAATGTTTGAAAATAGCAGATCTACAAGCTCACAACACGTCTCGATGCGACGCGTTGTGAGCTTGTAGATCTGCTATTTTCAAACAGCCTAGGTATAAAAGTTTTCAAATAATTGTAATGTAGTAAAAGTACAATATTTGCCTCTGAGATGTAGTGGAGTAGAAGTCAAAGTATAGACAATTGGAAATCCTCCAGTAAAGTAAAAGTACCTCAACATTGTACTTATGTACAGTACTTGAGTAAATGTACTTGGTTACTTTACACCACTGGCAACTACAGACTCAGTGAAGGAGTTCAAATATATATAAAATTAGGGATTAAATCTGTGGTTCTCAAAGTGCGGTCCAGGGACCCCCTCTGTGTTCCTTGATGGGGGTCTTATACTGGTCTACAAATCACAGGTCCATTTGGTTCCACGTGTACACTCTCAAATTCATGGGAGTCCTTGATATTAGAAGTAGTTTGAGAGTCACTGGTTTAAATGATATTATGTGCTAATGAACATGTAGCAACAGGCTGATGTGATGCCTGGTGATATTCTCACCTCCACCGTCTCTCCTTCATCACTAAAGCGTGAACGGCTGACGCCAAACCATGGTGACTAAATGATTACAGGGATAGTTCTGGTTTAGACTTGATCAATTATGCTTAAAAAAAAGGTGTTGTCAAACCATCAAACACATGCTTCTGAACAGACAGATATGATGTGTCCCTGCTTACTGTAAATCACTCTGGATTAAGAGCGTCTGCTAAATGCCTAAACTGTAAACAGACAGACAGACAGACAGACAGGCAGGAACGAACAACAAATGGTCAGACAGACAGACCTGGATGGACAGACAGACATACAGACAGGCAGGCAGGAACAACAAATGGACAGACAGGTAAGTAAATAGCAGTAACAGTGTCAGTAAACTACAAAATCTTGAGTGTAATTGGGTTGAATCTTGAGAGTGTACAAATGGAACCAAATGGACCTGTATGGATGTTTTTTTTTTTTTTTTTTTACAGTGTAGGTATACTGACTCCCAAGATAAGTTTTCTCTGTCATTCACCTGTGAATGTGATTGTGTATTGGAGTGTGTGCGTGTGCCAACATAACGTGTCTGTCAACTAAGATCTCCACGTGTATCACGATGCTGCGGCGGCTATACAACACTAGATCAATCTGTGTCTTATCTGCTCCAGTCTGTTAGGGAGCTGTTGTCAGAAGAAGAAGAATGTGGCCCACCTCGCCTGCCCTGTCTCCACATTAATCACAAAGTTATTGGCTGCTCAGACCGGCTCACATGACAAGGGACTCTTCTTCCCTACAATGAGCTTTATCTCCACAAGTGAAAACTCCCTGTAATGTAATAACACCTGATTGATTGCAAAACAAACAACAAACTCTATCAAACGGTAAGAGGGCTCATTGGAGTTAGTTGGCAAAGTAAAGCCAGTGTGTGCAAGGTGCAGAGACACAGATCACATGTAGAACATGTGTTTGTCCATTTACACCTTATAACTTCTTGCTTTACATTCTTTTTGAAACTTGTGTTGAAAACGTTATCACAGCCGACTACTCAACCTTATACCAACTACATGATCTACAAGCTCACAACACGACACAATCGCGCCTGTAGATCTGCTATTTTCCGAAATGTTTAGGTTTTAAATCCATCAACACCGTTTTTCAACACTTTTTCTTTGTTTGTTGCAGTAAAGGAAGGGGGTTCAGGGCCGGGGGTATTGTTTGAGAGAGACCTGCCATTCACATGTCATTCACGAGTCATTCATACAGAAAACAAACAGTGTGCGATGAATAAATCCACACTCTGGCATTACACACAACTCACTAAGCACATAAACAAACACACTGGAGGGTGAGAATGGCCACAACCAATCCAATGGAATCTGGCCCTTCCTGTGGAGAGAGACTCTGTGATAACAACACCACCAGCACTCTGATAAGGACACACACACGGACACACACACACACACACACAGACACACACACACTTTTCCAGTCTGTCGAATAACAGAATCGGGGGAAAAGGCATTATAAACCAGTGCTTCTCAAACTTTTTCATGCCAGGGACCCCCAAATTGATATACATTTGGCCGCGGACCCCCATCTGAATATATGTCGTGCCAGGGACTCCCAGAAGCAAAATATTTGTGTTCAAATGTTCGCTTTAAAATAAATATGTTCAAAGATTTGCGCAAATCTTCCAAGATTATTCAAAAATAGCAGATCTACAAGCTCATAGCGCGGCACTCGGTGCCGCGCTATGAGCTTGTATATCTGCTATTTTTGAATAGCCAAAGTATAAAAGGTTACAATTATTGTGACGCTATATTCACACATTTTGCTGGGGACCCCCTGGAACACCCTCAAGGACCCCTGGGGGTCCCCGGACCCCACTTTGAGAACCAATGTTATAAAGCACTGAGAGAGAAAGCTGAGAAACTTCTACTTACACTGAATGCTGGCCGTGCCGGCCCAGGCGAAGGGGTCCAGGCCGGAGAAGTAAGGGGTGGTCTTGCCTCCTAGCATGCAGGAGCCTTGGTGGCTGGACACATCAAAGAGGGGCCGAGGGGCCACCAGCCCCAGAGCCTCCATGCAGTCAAACATGCTCCTCTCAAAGAGAGCCAGCGCTGAGCTTTAGTGTAGAACACAACAACAACAACAACAACCAGAGAGTCCTCTTCTCTTCTGTTCTGTCCTGTTGTTTACCACTGAGCTCTGAGCGGTGACGAGTTACTGGAGCTCAGCCAGCCAGTGGAACAAAAACACACACACATACACACACACACAACCTGATTCTCCACACACACACACACACACACACACACACACACACACTCACTACTGTTTCCCTGATCAGCAGGCTCTCATCCCAGGTGTTGTGGGTCTGTGTGTGTGAGACCCTCTGCTCTGTGTTGTTCCTCTGTGTGTGTGAGACTCTCTACAATCCTTAAGAGCTGGGAGACAGATTTCCTTCCTCTTCTGTCTGTCTGTCTGTCTGTCCTCTTGTCCTATATGATCCAGGCAGACCCTCCCCTCCTTTCTCCCGTCTCTCTCCCCCAGATCACTGACGTTGCCTCCTGCCTGCCCTGAGCTTCTCTCTCTCACCCTCAAACTGCTGTAACTGATCTCAACTCTCTCTCTCTCTCTCTCTCTCTCTCGTCTCTCTCTCTCTGCTAAGCTCTCTGGGTCTCTCTCTCTCTCTCTCTCTCACTCACACACTCAGTCAACTGCATGTTCAGACTGAGGAGGAGGAGGAGGGCGAGGGGGGAGGGGAGGGGTCACAGAAGCAAGGGGGCGGGGCCCCCGTATTTGATTGGCCGCATAACAAACGTTCTCTTCCTCCCTCTGAGAGCCCTGAGCCTGCCAGCTATCCTCTTCATATTTCATATTGTGCAAATGAAAACAAATACTGACCCTCTACCCTTTCCTTCGCTCTTTTTTTTCCCTCCCTCTCCATTATTTTCTTTTTCCTCTTTCCTCGTCAGAAAATAATGTTGCTCTCGGCCTCTCTCTCTCTCTCTAGAACACACACACACACACACACACACACACACACACACACACACACACACACACACACACACACACACACACACACACACACACACACACACACACACACACACACACACACACACACACACAGTGTGTGCCTTAGAGGTAAGATAAAGCCAAAAAGGTTAAATCTGTAATCCCGGTGAACTTATTTTAATGAATTAAACTGTATTTGAACCATTCGGCATGGTAGAGTATGTTAATACACTATAAATAGAGCCTGTCTCTAATCTCATGTACATACCTGCTGCTATGTGGACCTAACCAAGTGTTACCACATTTACGTTCGAACCCAATGCACCCTTATACTGTAGCTGCTGGTTCAGGCTATGTGTATGTAGTAGATATCTTAGATCAGGGGTCTTCAACACGGGGTCCGGGGACCCCTAGGGGGCCCTCAGAGTTACTAAAGGGGGACCACCAAATCTTTTGTGTGATAGGATATTCTTTTTTTACATTAACTACTTGAACTCGGGAGTTTTTCTGGAGTTTTTCGTTGCCACTGTCGCAAAATTGCTTGCTCAGGGTCTCTGCTCTACATGTAAAGTGTCTTGAGACAACATGTTGTGACTTGACACTTTAATAGAATTGAATTTAATTGAACCCTTGCATCCCTGGAACATTAACCAAAAATAGTAGATCTACAAGCTCTCAGGGAGCTCAAACATTTTCGAGCTCTCAACAAATAAAAAAATAATAATCAAGAACTGGTGGAATGGATCATTTCTGATTCTTGAGCTGGTTGGAGAGCCAGTCCAGCCCCTCGTATACAATCCATCTCCGCTGGGGGCGCGGGTAGCCTGTACCAGTTGCTCTGGCGGAGGGCGTGCAGGCCCAGCTTGTCTTTTTTTTGTTTACAACTTTATTTTACAGTTTTTATGTTACATACATGTATGTACAACTGTATAGCATATTATACAAAAAGAGATCGCGTGGGTATAACATACAAGACAGGCCCAGCTTGTCTGTGATCTCTGCGTCATTCATAGCGTTGGGCAGGTCCTGTTTGTTTACAAGCTCATAGCGAGCGGCACCATGAGCTTGTATATCTGCTATTTTCTAACAGCCCAAAGTATAAAATAATGGTAATGCGTTCCCGGATTGAATGGGTTAAATAAAGCATGATCTCAGGGGTAATTTGGTCAAATGAAAAGTGTCAAGAAAAAGAAGGCCTTCAGTGATGGTCACTTTGTTACTTTAGGAAAACAATGCAATGAAACACGCACGCACACACACACACACACACACACACACACACACACACACACACACACACACACACACACACACACACACACACACACACACACACACACACACACACACACACACACACACACAGGCTTTCTTGGGTTTGAACTGTAATTGAACCGTACTTTCCTCCTGTTCTTTGTCTTTGCAAACTGATAATAAAGTATTCAATCAATCAATCAAACCTATAGGATGTTGCCACCATGCGGTCGACACACTCTCTGGTCAGCTATAGCCTGGGCAGCGTTCCTTTTCGGGTATATGATCCGGTCGGGAGCGGACCGGATCGCGACAAACCGGAAAGACGTCTCACGACAAAATAGGTCCGTCCTAATAAAATCCTTGATGCGGCGTAGTTTAGCTTGTTTTTTAAACATAAATGTGAGTGTACTTTCCGGAGACTATTTAGCGTCTGTATTATCCATATTATCTCAAGGGGAAATTCTATTCCATTTAAATATGGATTGGGGAACCAAAACAAAGCGGCACCGCAAAACCGGATCGCGACAATCCGGAAAGAGGATTCTTTTTTCTTTCTTTTTTTTCAGTAGGCGTGGCCTAGACCGGATCATATGGGTCTTTTGTAACGCAGACCAGGCTTTCCTCCGAGGTGGAAAGACTGGTGATGCCAGGTTAGGTCAGCTATAAGTAACGATGCGCCTCACATATTCTAATTCAGGGGTCTTCAACGTTTTCAGGCCAAGGACCCCCCTAGCTGAGAGAGAGATGAAGCAGGGACCCCCTACTCTATATTGTATAAAATTGTGTTTCAGATTCAACTTTTTTTGTTTACTTGGTCTGCTCCTGTTTCCCTCTACACCAAACACCTCTTTGCCAAAAAATAGCAGATCTACAAGCTCACAACGCCTCGCAGCGCGAGGCGTTGTGAGCTTGTAGATCTGCTATTTTTTTTGGTAAAGTTTTCTTCAGAAAAGGGATGCTAGGGTTCAAGTGGTTATGGTAACAAAAAAAAACGGACCCCCTGTTGTAACTCTGAGGACCCCCTAGGGGTCCCGGACACCCTGTTGAAGACCGCTGTTCTAATTAAAGGGTGATCTGATGTGATAAGAACTGTATATGACATAAAATAAAAAATGATATCAGAAATAAGTCCCTTTCCCTTAATGTCTCTCAATCAATCGCAATTTTGTCAGGGGGTCCCTAGCAAAAGTTGTTGACACAGCATCACAGTCATTTTAACCACTTTATCCATTTATATGTTGGCTATTCAAAAACAGCAGATCTACAAGCTCACAGCGTGGTCACTTTTGAATCTTTCTAAATCTTGAAAGTATTACGACTTTTCTTTCACACACATTTTCTCTTCTAGGGGGTCCCTCCCCATGGCACAACATCTTTTCAGATGGGGGTCCACGGCCAAATACATATTATGATGATGCCTGTTGGTGCCTGTCTCCATCAGCTTGTCTCTCTCCCTCTCTCTCTAATTTATGTGTGGGTCTATGTCTCTCTCCCTCACATGTAGTTTGATTTGTCTCCTCTCTCTCCCTCTCTCTCTCTCTCTCTCTCTCTCTCTACTTTATGTGTGGGTCTATGTCTCTCTCCCTCTCTCTCCCCGTTATGTGTGGGTCTATGTCTCTCTCCCTCTCTCTCTACTTTATGTGTGGGTCTATGTCTCTCTCCCTCTCTTTCTACTTTATGTGTGGGTCTATGTCTCTCTCCCTCTCTCTCTACTTTATGTGTGGGTCTATGTCTCTCTCCCTCTCTCTCTACGTTATGTGTGGGTCTATGTCTCTCTCCCTCTCTCTCTACTTTATGTGTGGGTCTATGTCTCTCTCCCTCTCTCTCTACGTTATGTGTGGGTCTATGTCTCTCTCCCTCTCTCTCTACGTTTTTTGTATATTCATAGATTTCATAGACCAACACAAACCTCTTTGCCGATAACAGCAGATCTACAAGCTCGTAGCTTGTAGATCTGCTGTTTTCGGCTGATGTTCCCCTCAGAATAGGGATTCTAGGGTTCAAGACCCACAAAAAGATTTGGCGGACCCCCTAGAGTAGCTCTGAGGACCCCCTATAACACTGAGGACCCCCTAGGGGTACCGGACCCCCTGTTGAAGACCCCTGATCTAACTAAATTCTCAAATTGAAGCTCTAACTCAAAATGTACTTAAAGTACCAAAAGTAAAAGTACTAAAATGTTTGAAAATAACAGATCTACAAGCTCACAACGCGTCGCATCGCGACGCGTTGTGAGCTTGAAGATCTGCTATTTTCAAATAGCCTAGGTATAAAATAGCGGGCTAAAGTGGTTAATGTATGTTTTATAATATATTAATTTATATCTACAAAGTAACTAGTAACAAAAGTTTTCAAATAATTGTAGTGGAGTAAAAAGAACAATATTTGCCTCTGAGATGTAGTGGAGTAGAAGTAAAAGTACTGAAAATTGGAAATACTCCAGTAAAGGATAAAATACCTTAAAATTGTACAGTACTTGAGTAAATGTACTTTACACTGTAGGTCGGTAAAAATAAAAAAAAATAAAAACACGATTTCCCTGCAAGCCAACATCTACTGCCCCGGAGTTTGAATAGTTTGTGCGCTGCGTACGACTCAACCTTCACCACCACCACCTCCTCACCCCCCCACCCCCCCCCCCCGCCCCCACCCCCTCCTCCTCCTCCCTTTCCTTCCCTCGTTCAAGTGGGATGAACTCTGGAAGCAACCCCCACTGGGGCTCTAACCCCACCACACACACACACACACACACACACACACACACACACACACACACACACACACACACACACACACACACACACACACACACACACACACACACACACACACACACACGTTAAACTTTCCAACTCCTCCTGCCCTCTGCGTCGTCTCTTTCGCCTTTTTTTCATACTTTTCCCTCATCTTTACTTTTTTCTCCCAATTCTTTTTTTCCTCCTATTTTCCCTCCATAATGTGTGTCCATTCTTCTCTCTCATGTCCCTGTGATGACAGTCTCACATCTATTGTTGTCAGTTACAGTTCCCTGGACGTGTGTGGTGTGTTGTGTTGCTGCGTCATTGATACCAGACCCCCCCCCCCCACACACACACCCCCCCTCCTCTCCCCTTCCCCTTTAATCCAGCTTAATCCATTAACACCGGGAACGCATCTATGTCATTTTAAAGTATGAGCTTGTAAATCTGCATTTTTTTTTTTTTTAAATCGTGGAAAATGTGTGCAAATCATACAAATATATATATTTGTTTTAAAGGGATTTTTTAAAACTCCGATCCCTGGAACAACATATTTTGAGATGGGGGTCCTTGGCCAAATACATATCCTTTTGGGGGTCCTTGACATGGAAAAGTTGCATGAGCACCACTGATATAGCAACATAATGTTAGGATTTAGAAAACATTTTTAGATATGTATTCGGCCCGCAGACCCCCATCTCTAAATGTTTTGTTCCAGGGACCCCTATAGAAGCAAAGATTTTGAGTTACAAATGTTCGCTTTAAAAAATATATATCTCTTCAAAGATATGCAAACATTTTCGAGATTTAAAAAAAAATAGCAGATCTACAAGCTCATTGCGCGGCACTCGGTGCCGCGCTATGAGCTTGTAGATCTGCTATTTTTTTAATAGCCCTGAATAATTCTTAAAACGACACAGATGCGTGTGTCCCGGTCTGAAGGGGTTAATTAGTCATTAGAGGGCAGAGCAGAACAATGGGAGAACCAAATTGCATGCTGGGAACAATGGAGAAAGTACAGTAGCTCCTCGTTTCACTGAGTTGAAGCTGCTTCATGTTTCCTCCATTCAAACCACCAGGTCCAACAAGAAACCTCTTATCTCCATTATTTTAACTTTTTGAGTCTTTTTGTAAATTAGCGGCCCTGCTCGATCATACTACAGCGCAGTGGTGGAAAAAGTACTCAAATGTTTTACTTAAGTAAAAGTATCAATATGTAGAATTAGTTGGTAACAAGTAAATGTCCGGAATTCAAAATTTACTTGAGTAAAAGTACAAAAGAATTGGTATCAAAATGTACTTAAAGTACCAAAAGTAAAAGTACTCGTTATGCAGAATGTCCCATTTCACAAGTTCAAAATCTTCTGAAAATAGCCCATCTACAAGCTCACATTGCGTCGCATCGCGACGCATTGTGAGCTTGTAGATCGGCTATTTTCAAATGGCCGAAATATGTATAGGGCTGAAGTGGTTAATGCATGTTTTGTGATAATAATCAAAATCTGCAAAGTAACTAGGAACTAAAGTTTTCAAATAAATGTAGTGGAGTAAAAGTAGAATATTTGCCTCTGAGATGTAGTGGAGTAGAAGTAGAAGTACTGAAAATTGGAAACACTCCAGTAAAGTAAAAATATCTCAAAATTGTACTTAAGAACAGTACTTGAAATAGAAATAGAAGTAGAAATGAACTTAGTTGCTTTACACCACTGCACAAAAGTAGCAGATCCACAAGATCCGCTACTTTTGCGATACTTTTAAATTTGAATTCTGAAAAGTAACAGTTTTGTTCATATGAGGTTTCTATGGGACAGAGACGATATACTATAGACATGAAACAGCAGGGTAAACACAGGTGTTAATGATGCTAATTAAGGCTGTGTTCCGTTTAGCTCGCCTGGTTCCAGAGAACCAAACACGCACAAAAAAGCAATGAATGCACCCTTATGACTCTGTCAGACCGGAATGGAACACACAACCTTAATTAGTAGCATCGTTAACACCCTGTGTGTGTTTATACCCTGCTATTACATGTCTAAATGGCGGCGTGAGAACAAATACACACAGAGCCAACTACCTACTTTCAAAATACTGTTTGAAAAACTGAGAAATAACTTGAAAAACTGCTGCTATTTGCGTACTATTTAAAATGCATTTGAAAAACTGCTGCTATTTGTCTCAAAGGTTTTTTTAATACCAAGTGACTGCAAATTCTTGAAAATAAGTGCTTGGTTACGTGTTTATATAACTATTTCTTAGAGTATAAATAACTATTTCTAACAACAAATGCACAATTGTTGTGGGTTTGTAAGATAGTTTTTGTAAGATGCTAATGTGATGCAGCATTTATTTATTCTCTTTTAATTGTACATACATTTCTTTGTTTTGATAGTTTCGTTTCACATAGGCCTACGTATGTACGTGAAACATAAGTTAAAGTCCCTTTAACAATAAAGTCCCTTTAAATTGAATGTAATTGTCTGAATTTTATTTTCCAGTGGTTTCCCAACCACTGGGTCAAGACCCATTTCTAGGTCGTAGACACATTTTTATGGGTCGCAAGTAAATACCCCTTTTTTCTTAGTTTTCCACCAATTCTTTAAAAATGATTTCAAAAGATTTCAAACAAAAGAAAAACACATCAAAGATGTTCAGAAACAAAAAACGAATTCAAACATTTTTCAAAGTATCTACTATTAAATAGCCTACAAAATAATCAAAGGAATCTCATAAAAAAAGAAGTAGTGATAATAGTAGATCTACAAGCTCACAACAAGTCCCGATGTGACGTGTTGTGAGCTTGCCTTGTAGATCTACTATCTTCACTAGTTTCTATAATAATCACTCGTTTGGGGAACCACTGGTGTAGCGTTTCTCCGACCCGTTCCTTCTCAGTCGCCACATTTTTACCTGACACACACACCCACGCGCACACACACACACACGCGCACACGCACACGCACACGCACACGCACACGCACACACACACACACACACACAGTGACACACTGCAGGGAACATAGCTGCACAATCTCATTCTGCTGAGCTCTCTCCACACCTTGAGACAATTACACCCCCCCAACCCCCCCCCCCCCACACCGCAGACCCCTGCCTTGCAGTACCCCCCCCCCCCCCCCCCCTCACAGTAAAGCCCCACAGACACCACAATGTGGACAGGCAGACGCTGCTGTCCCAGTCTCTACCTCTGTGTGTGCAGAGTGTGATAAATGTAACCAAATGTTACAAATAAGGGTCCATTTGGTTACATTTGTCACACTCCTCTCTGAGTTGAAAACAAGTGGACAAATGAACACTAACTTAGACGGTGTGGCGCTTTGCTCCTGCTTTACAGTCGTTTAAAGAGCCTAGCTGTCTCTTCCTGGCGTTCTGTTGGTCATCAAACTCCACCTCTCTCCCTCTCTCCCCCCTCTCTCTCTCTCTCTAATTCAATGGAGCTTTTCTGGCATGAGAAAACATATGTTTACATTGCCACAGCAAAAGTGGAACAAAACAATAAAAAAAAACAATGTATGTACAATATGTAAATATTACATTGAAATGGGAATAAAGAAAAGTGAGACAGAGCTGTGTTACATTGCAACTTAGAGGGAAGACGATATTATAAAACTATTCATTATTAATTATTCTGTCAGAAGTAGTTCTACATCTATATAGAAGAGGTTAGCTTGGTATAAACCTTTGAAACAGTTGAGAGCAGTATTTACATGTTTTGCATTCTCTTGGTATAAAACCTTCACCACAAATAGCAGCAATTTGTTCAAATGTAATTAAAGATAGTTACTCTGTTCATATGTATGTTTTCTCCCTTGCTCACATTCTCTCTCACCCTCCTCTCTCCCTCCATCTCTCTCTCCATCTCTCTCTCCATCTCTCTCTCTCTCTCTCTCTCTCTCTCTCTCTCTCTCTCTCTCTCTCTCTCTCTCTCTCTCGTAAAAGGAGCGAGTCACATTACCGAGCCATTCACGAGGACATTTCAGAATCAGGTTCTTCAACTCTTCACGGTGTCGTCATGTCTTTTAGTTCAGAGACACAAACAAACAAACGCACACAGAGCGGAACAATGGCATCTGGCTCCTTTGTCTGTGTGTGACAACACACCTTTCTGCCATACTGTACATCCTCAACGCGTGTGTGTGTGTGTGTGTGTGTGTGTGTGTGTGTGTGTGTGTGTGTGTGTGTGTGTGTGTGTGTGTGTGTGTGTGTGTGTGTGTGTATATTACTATACTTGTGAGGACCAAATGTCCCCAAAAGTATAGTAGAATTTGAGAAATAGACATTGTGAGGACAGTTTTCCTGATCCTCATCACAAGAAAATATGTTTACATTTATTAGCTTCAGGTTGGGGTTCGGTTTAATTCATTTAGAAGTCAAATGTAGGGGATTTATTATTGGTTGCACGCCAGTGCCGAAAAATAGCTGATCTACAAGCTCACAACGCACTGTAACGCGCTGTGAGCTTGTCGATCGATTGGTTAAAATAACCTTTTTATTCATTCAATTAAGCTGTTTCTAACACTCAGGACTCTATGTGCGGTTGGAATGCACAACCTTGGGGAGTCAATCTAATACTAGTAGTGTGTGTGTGTGTGTGTGTGTGTGTGTGTGTGTGTGTGTGTGTGTGTGTGTGTGCAGTCTGCACACACACACAGCCATGTGTGTATACGTGCTGAAACAGAGTGCCTGTGATGACAGACGTAAAGGAAAACACACGAGCCCTGCTCTGTGTCTCTACTGTAGCTTCAAGTTACTAATGCACCACACGCACGCACGCGCACACACACACACACACACACACACACACACACACACACACACACACACACACACACACACACACACACACACACACACACACACACACACACACACACACACACACACACACACACACACACACACACACAGCAGCAGCAGCAGCAGCAGACACACACACACACACACACACACACACACACACACACACACACACACACACACACACACACACACACAGACCTGACGTTACATAGAACATGATGTGACTAGCAGAGGAATCGTAGGAGGACTGCGTTCATCATGATGCCGTCATGGGATCTAAACAACATGTATGAATGGTATAGATCAGGGGTCTTCAATGTTTTCCAGGCCAAGGACCCCCTAGCTGAGAGAGAGAGATGAAGCAGGGACCCCCTCCTATATATTGTATAAAATTGTGTTTCAGATTAAACTTTTTTTTTTTACTTGGTCTGCTCTTTTTTCCCTCTACACCTATACTGCCATGCCAAGCCAAAGAGCAGTAACACAACAACACACTGGTTTAAAAGTGATTCAACTGCTCAGCCAAATGAGATATGGGCATATAAGTGATATTACACTAATTATTGTACATCTGTTCTTGAGGTAATTGTTTATCCCCCAAAATCACGAAGGCTAATTTGACCTTTTGGATACACAAATACGTCGGTGTCCAAAAACGTAGTTACCGCACTTTGGCGTGGCAGGGCAGTATACCTCTTTGCCAAAAATAGCAGATCTACAAGCTCACAACGCCTCGTAGCGCGAGGCGTTGTGAGCTTGTAGATCTGCTATTTTTGGCTAAAGTTCTCCTCAGAATAGGGATGCTAGGGTTCAAGTGGTCAATGTAAAAAAAGAAAAATCATATCTCACAAAGATTTGGCGTACCCCCTGTTGTAACTTTGAGGAGCTCAAGATGGAACAAGAACAGAGAGATTTGAAATCACACGGCACAGCTTTATGAAGCCAGTCACAGGCTTTTGTTGTGAGTGAGTGATTGATTGATATTTTTTTTGAGAAAAGCACATAGTTACTGTCGTACAGAAATCAAATGTCCCTTTTTTCTTTCCTTTAACTTTTTACGTGTGACAACTATCTCCACATTCACTGGTCAAAAACCTCCTAACTCCACTTAATCTGGATTTGGGTAAAGTGATGATAATATAAAGATAATGTATAAAGTCACCACACCAACTTTGATGAGGTTATTGTGTCGTTTTAAAAACATGTTTTTTGGCAGCAGAGACATACAGGAAAATCAAAGTACTAATATTACTAAGAATAACAAAATTCCACTGCTATTCAGGAAGCTCTTTATGGAGGACTTGACGTTAACAATAGAGCTAATCAACCTCAGGCTAGCAGGTAACCTATTCCACAGAACTGCTGCATAACAAAATGAGTCCTTTCCCATACAGCTTTTGAATCTGCATGGTACACACATAGACCGTAAAAGAAATATGGACAGCGTCACGCCATTGGTTTCTACAGACCGTAAATGAAGCCTATTTCGCAGCGATTTCAAATCCGCCATCTTTCTGAAAGGCTGAAACCGCAGCGATGGCGGGTCTTCACTCGGTAGGACCAGTAGAAACCATAGAAACATACCCTACTTTATCATTAACTTTAAAATAAATGGGACCATAATTTACCAAAATGTGTGGGTGCCACCTTGTTTACAATCCGGTGTTGACCATACATACATTATGGACTGTCCATTTTAGAACTGAAAAGGCCTGATCTTATAGAGGTGGTATGTGACTGCAAACATTTAAAATCTCTGACTGTAGCAATTACGAAATGTTATATTTTTACAGCGTGGTTCCTATGGGCCAAGCCGTCTGGAAGAGGGTCTGTGTGTCTTGTGTGTCTGTCATGTGTCTCATCCCACAAAGCACAATCAGCGCCACATTTCTTGTGTATGTATGCTGCCAGTTCGCCCTACAAAGCCAAAGTGCAGAAACTAAAAAACATTTTCACTGATAAATGGGTTTAAAAGTGTTTTAACTGGTCAGTCAAATGAGATATCGGCATATAAGTGATATTACACTATTTGTATATCTGTTCTTGAGGTAATTGTTTATCCCCCAAAATCACAAAGGATAATTTGGGATACGCAAATAAGTTGGTGTGTCCAAAAACTTAGTGACTGCACTTTGGCTTTGTAGGCCAGGGACGTACATTCCTGAATACGTTTCACATAATGTCTTATACTTGAAAAAAAATAAAAATAAAGTAAAACATGTTTATTTGTACAACATTTTACTCCATGTAAATGAGAGTTGTTCATCATTGGTCTGTCGGGGTGAAATAAAGGTTGATGATGCTGATGATGAATCATTTCAAGTCAAAGAAGGGATGATTTCATCTACTATATGATTAAGAAGGAACCACTGATTAAAACCATTAATTGCAAATGCTCCTCTCATAGCTGTATATATATATATATATTATTGGTATTTAAATTAGTCTCATTTTAGTGCATTTTGAATAAAGCAAATAGTGACATAAATGATGCATAACAAACCATGTCCTCCAAATCAGCCTGTTATCGTTAGAGCACCCTGCTGAATTAACCACTTAAACCCCATATGGCAGGGGTCTTCAACAGGGGGTCCGGGACCCCTAGGGGGTCCTCAGAGTTACTACAGGGGGTCCGCCAAATCTTTGTGTTATATGATTATTTTTTTTACCTTAACCACTTGAAGCCTAGCATCCCTTTTTGCTGTGGAGAACTTTAGCCAAAAATAGCCGATCTACAAGCTCACAACGCCTCGCGCTGCGAGGCGTTGTGAGCTTGTAGATCGGCTATTTTTAAGTAATCTAAAACACAATTTTATACAATATCTCTCTCAGCTAGGGGGTCCCTGCTTCATCTTTCTCTCAGCTAGGGGGTCCTTGGCCTGAAAACGTTGAAGACCCCTGTCATATGGTTGACCGGTAGTCCCTCAGGGCTCTATGCTAGTTTCTTTTCTGTTTTCTGTTATTGTGGGGAAAGCCTTCGCGGAAAATAGCCGATCGTCAAGCTCAAACGAGACGCGTTGTGAGCTTGTCGATCTGCTATTTTATGCGCAATGCTGGGGTTTAAGGGTGTAATAGGAACAACCTGGCATTTCCTCGCAACTATAGCATTACTTATTGGTTTCAGAGGAAATAATAGCTTGTCGAGTGTTTGTTTATTTGAGCTATTTGTTTGTATGGCGAAGTACTGTGTATAGCTATGTGGAAAACAAATGTCCCATGATTCAAAATGACACGTTGTGTGTGTGTGTGGGGGGGGGGGGGTGCATTTATTTTTGCATTTCCTGAAAAGTAAACATTTTGAACATAGCTGGTTTCTGACAGCAGAGTTACAGAGGCTTAAGTGGTCCGAGGCAGAGAGCCATTCAAAGTTGACTTTTGACTCCAGGGCTGATGAGGATCTAATGGCACTAACTGGAGGAGTGTGACCTCTCTCTCTCTCTCTCTCTCTCTCTCTCTCTCTCTCTCTCTCTCTCTCTCTCTCTCTCTCTCTCTCTCTCTCTCTCTCTCTCTCTCTCTCTCTCTCTCTCTCTCTCTCTCTCTCTCTCTCTCTCTCTCTCTCTCTCTCTCTCTCTCTCTCTCTCTCCCCGCCCCCCCCCCCCCCCCCCCCCCCAGGGGCAGAGAGTAAAGATGTAATCACACTCTGAGTGCAGTTAGTCTTGTGGATAGACTGTGATTGGGTCTTTTGACTCGAGATAATAGCCATAGATCAGCAGATAAGCAGCCACCGAACACATTATCTCCATGCAAATCTGCACACGCACACGCACACACGCGCACACGCACACACACACACACACACACACACACACACACACACACACACACACACTGCTCAACAGGTATTTCTACAGATGAAGCCAGCGTTACAGATAAGGGTGATGATGGCACAAAGTTATCTCTGACTGTGCAGTAAATAACTGTGAGATGATATGCAAGAGAAACTGCATGAGAGTGTGTCCTACTTTATTAACCCATTAAGACCTGCAGGCCCATTAGACAAATGTCTTCTAAATCAGTAGTTCTCAAATGTTTTTGTGCCAATTAAGGAGGAACCCCCAAATTGATATGTACTGTATTTGGCCGCACAGACCCCCCCCCCCCATCTGAAAATGTTTTGTGTCAGGGTGGGACCTCCAGAAGAGAAGATCTGTGTTAAAAAAATATATATATATTCAATATTTTGAAACGCTTTCAAGACTTCAAAATGTTTAAAAATTGCAGATTTACAAGCTCGCAGGGTGGCACGAAGTGATGCGCTGTGAGCTTGTAGATCTGCTATTGTTTGAGAACCACTGTTCTAAACCGCTGTTCTAAATCTAAAACGTTTTGGAAAAACTTAAGTTGCTATATATATATAGATGCTTTCCCTAATTTAATGGGTTAATGTTCTTAAATATAAACTAATTAATTAGTAGATTTAGCACAGAACATCAGTAAAAACATGGGTAATCTGTGGTTCCAGGACTCTCTGAAATCTGGCTTCGCCAGAGGGTCTATAAAAAAAAACCTCCTTCTCCGGATCTTGTGATTTGCAGGAACATGCAGACAGTGCCAACATTTCCTACGGTGACCAGGCTTCAACCAACAAGGGATTACAACATAAAATACAATAAAACGCAAAGCAAAAAACCCACAAATTACCATCGATACAAACTCAAGTACAACAGCTGCAGGCATCAGGCTTTAACGTCTGAAGTTAAACTTTTAAAATCACCCAAAGGGATGAAGCGCTCCACATGGTTTAATGTATTTCTGGAGCTGCTTCCAGAGAACCGTGGATGGAGCATGCCATGAACACTAAAAAGGCCTTCCTCCTATACTCCCAGGTTCTGTGGACGGATGATGAGAGACGGTAAAAAAGTGGCAGGTTCTGGGAGAGGAGATTACAATATAAATGTGATTTCCATGTAGAAACGAGGTGCACCCTGCAGCGCTCATATCCACGCTGTGGGCCAGGTGGCCTCAACAGGGCTGTGTTATAACCCATTTAGACCGGGAACGCATCTGTGTAACCTACTTTATTTTATACTTTGGGCTATTCAAAAATAGCAGATATACAAGCTCATAGTGCCACACTATGAGCGTATAGATCTGCTATTTAAAACAAAAAAAATCATAAAACTTTGAATATATATATATTTCTAAAGGGATTTTTTTTTTTTTTTAAATCTTTGCTTCTGGGAGATTCTACAAAATGTCTTCTAAATCCTATAGCATTTTAAAACACTTTTGTTTTTACTTATGTCTATAATATCACATTTTTCATGTCAAGGACCACCCAAAATGATATGTATTTGTCCCGCGGACCCCCATCTCAAAATAATTTGTTCCAGGGACCCCCAGAAGCAAAGATTTGAGTTAAAATGTATTATGTATTTAAAGATTTGCACACATTTTCACATTTTTTTTCAAAAATAGCAGATCTACAAGCTCATAGCGCGGCACTCGGTGCCGTGCTATGAGCTTGTATATCTGCTATTTTTGAATAGCCAAAGAAATCTAAAAATGACACATTTTTTCCCGGTCTTAATGGATTAAGTTGTTGGGCTGCAGCGTGCGGTCATGTGAGCCAAAAGGAGCGCTGCAGCGTTTCTACGATATTCTAACCCGATACTTGTTGTATTTGTTGACGCCTGCTATGGTCAGAAGTGAAGGTGCTTTTGGGGGTACTCTGAGTCTCTATAGAGAACTGGTTCTTAACCTTTTCAGGCCGCTACCCCCCCAAAAAAATCATATTTTTTTGGGTGGGGACCTGGTGGGGACCTCCCACCCTGAGCGCTTGGAATAGTAGGATTGAGGCATTACATTTAGTTTGACTCGGTTCCACAGATAAATATTGTGAAAATAGCTGATCTACAAGCTCACACTGTGAGCTTGTAGATTGGTTGTAGATTGGTTCAGTGTAGCCTGACATCGTGTCGTGGAATTCGAGTCCCAAGCCCGACGGGCTTTGCTGCGTGTCACTCCCCATCTCTCTCTCCGCATTTCCTGTCAGTCTACTGTCCTATCAAAAAGGCATAAAAGCCAAAAAACTAAATCTTTAAATTGTCACTCCACTGTCATCTGGGGACCCCCCCCCCAAAAAAAACATCATGTGGGGACCCCCCTGGGGGTCCTCCTGACCCCCAGTTTGAGAACCACTGCTATATAGAGGCCTATCAACATTGGATGTTTTTTTTTCTAAAAATAAATACAATCCCACGTATTTTTAAGCCAATTACAGGCAAAAAGTATGGAGTATCATTTTCACATGACTTCCATGATCACGTGTACCTAATTTGGTGAAGATTGTTAAAAAAGAAAAATCATATTTCTACCAAATAAACAGGGACATAGTTTTGTATTTGTGATGATGGTCTAAAACAGGGGTCTTCAACGTTTTCAGGCCAAGGACCCCCTAGCTGAGAGAGAGATGAAGCAGTGACCCCCCTCTATATCGTATCAAATTGTGTTTCAGATTCAATTTCTTTTGTTTATGTGGTCTGCTCTTTTTTCCCTCTACACCTATACCTCTTTGCCAAAAATAGCCGATCTACAAGCTCACAACGCCTCGCAGCTTGTAGATCTGCTATTTTTGGCTAAAGTTCTCCTCAGAAAAGGGATGCTAGGGTTCAAGTGGTTAAGGTAAAAAAATATATATCACACAAAGATTTGGCGGACCGCCTGTAGTAACTCTGAGGACCCCCTAGGGGTCCCGGACCCCCTGTTGAAGACCCCTGGTCTAAAGTGAAATGGGGTTTGGCTGTGCATTGGGTAGAGGCCGCACAATATGTGACCCAATTTTGGGTGAATTGGACCAATGTGCTCATTTGTTGTGTGAAAGCCACAAACTGGTGTGTTTTGAAGAAAATACTGGAAAATGTCATCATAGGCGGGAAAGAACCAGACGTCCGTACAGTACACTGTATAGAGAGTTGTGTCATGATGCAAGGAATCCATGGAAAATGTGATTGTATGACACATGGAAATAGTGAGAACACGTTTCAAGGTATCTGAATCCATGAAGTGTACAATATATTTCATTATAAATTCACGACTCTAAAAAAACCTCCACTGTAATTGTGTTATTTAATTCATACGAACTCCATCATTTCCTTCTCCCTCTCTGGCGCCTCGGCCTGTCGGCCTGTCTGTCGTCCCTCTGCAGTCTTAACATTGGAGGGTTTGATGTGGTTTCTGTGTGTGTGTGTGTGTGTGTGGGGGGGGGGGGGGGGGGGGAGTGAAGAGAGAAAGTAATAACAGGCCATGGACAGAAGTAGTCAGATTTAGTTCACTTGATACCAACAGAGAGCCACAGTACTGTCAGTACAGTGGTGGACTTGAGAGCTTGTTGTATTGAATGTCTTCTCCACACAGAGTCAAATCAATGTTTCCCATGCAGTTATTGACTCAATCTTTCTTGCCTTAAATGCTCTGCATTTCTATCTTATCTAAAACACTTTATAATGTGTGTTACATTCACACACACACACAGACGACGGAGCAAACATGGAAGATATCATCCTCGTCGGATGCAGTTGTAGGGGTTCATGTCTTGCTCAAGGACACAAAACCAGGAAGAGCTGCGATTTGAACCCATGAACATTCCTGTTCTCAAATGGGTAACCGGAACGCTCGCCCCGAAACACGCACGCCCCCATTTTCTTCGCGGACCGCTCGCCCTGGAGCGGGTCTTGTATTCTTATATAAGTTTCACTGAGGTTAAGGTTAGGAATAAGGCTAGGTTTAGACATAGTTTTACTGAGGTTACGTTTAGGAATAAGGTTAGGTTTAGGCATAGTTTTACTGAGGTTACGTTTAGGAATAAGGTTAGGTTTAGACATAGTTTTACTGAGGTTACGTTTAGGAATAAGGTTAGGTTTAGGCATAGTTTTACTGAGGTTACGTTTAGGAATAAGGTTAGGTTTAGGCATAGTTTTACTGAGGTTTAGTTCAGGAATAAGGTTAGGTTTAGACATAGTTTTACTGAGGTTACATCTAGGAATACCTGGTGGAGACTGTTCTGCGGTCACTGGATTTGATCCGGGGCGAGCGTGTTTTGGGGCGAATGATCTTGTATTCCTCAAATGGCCACTTTACCTCCTGAGTTACAACCTATGTCCATGTCTGTCTGTGTTTGTCAGTCAGTCAGTCAGTCAGTCAGTCAGTCAGTCAGTCAGTCAGTCAGTCAGTCAGTCAGTGTTTCTGTCTGTTATTGCTTTGGCTCCATTTCAAATCCATGTCACATTAATAGTCACATTCTTTGCACCAACATGTTGCCTTTCAATGCTTCCTGCCTTAGCCTGTCTGCCTGTCTTTGTTTCCAGGGGGTGTCCCTAATGAAGAGCAACAGCCCCCCCTGTGATCACAGAGGGAATAACCTGACCATTGCTCCACCACACACACCACACTGAAACAAGGAACTATTTCAGTCTCTCTCTCTTTTCCACTGGGATCCCTGTCTCTTTCTTTACTTGTAATAATTTGATTCACCTCCATGGATGGTGGCAAATTATGAAAGGCTCCTTGTTATGTCTAAGAGAGAGAGAGAGAGAGAGAGAGAGAGGAAGAGAGAGAGGGCCTGGTCAGTACTCTGCCAGCTGCTTGGTTTACCACATGGAAAAAACCCTGCTTTCCTGGAAGATACAAGCTAGGTTTTTACACAGTAAACTCCTTCTTTACTTCTCTTTCCCACCACCCAGTGTTGCCAAGTTTGCTTATTATAAGCGACGTAGGGCTTGTTTTTTATCTGTGATGTCGCTTGTAAATATTGGTAGTTGTTGTTGTTGGAACCGCGTTGGTTGCGGGTTTTTTTGGGCTTGTTTGTAAAGTGTAGTTGTTGCCTATTAGTGCTTGTTTCCTACAAACCAGTGGTTCTCAAACATTCAGTCAAGGAACTCTCAAATTAATATGTAATTGTCCGTGTATATCCCCCATCTGAAAACATGTTGTGACAGGGACACCCTGTACCAGATTTGTGTTTTTCAAAACGTTTTTCCCCCCAAGATTTTTTGGGAAAATAGCTGATCTACAAGCTCACAACGCGTCACGTCGCGATGCGACGCGTTGTGAGCTTGTAGATCGGCTATTTTCAAATAGCCGAGGTATATAGGTTTAAAGTGCTCATGTGGCCTATAATAGTCGCTTCTTTTGGGCTTGTTTTCATAGACCTGGTTGCTTATTTCTCTTGCAAAATCTGGCAACACTTTCCAAATCCCCACACCGCCCCCCCCCCTCCATCCCTCTCTTTCTCTCTCCCAGAGAAAAGTTTCTTCCTCTCTGAAACTGCTCTTAGTTTTTTAGTTTGTTTGTTGTTTCTGTTCTGTGTTACTTTATAAAATACATAATGTACCAGAAAGTGTATCGAGGAATTTGAACTGATGTTTTTACTATTTTTATTTCGAGGTCATTTATAAGTAAGTCATTTTGTACTAGATTGGCTATTTAAATGTATTTAGAAAATTCTTCGAAAAAAGTTCAGAAAATCTTTTGTAGATCTTTTGATGATCTTTAGACCAGTGGTTCTCAAACTTTTTCGTGTCAAGGACCCCCAAATTGACACTTATTAGCCCGCGGACCCCCATTTGAAAAGATATGCCAGGGACCCCCCATAAGAGAAGATTTTTACGGCTCCAGCAGTGATTTTCAACCATTTTCATTTCAAGGACCCCCAGTTTGACATGCATTAGGGCTACGGACCCCCATTTAATGGCATTTATGTCTCTGGGACCCCAATTTATATTGTAAAATCAATGTTAATTTAACTCTGAGAGTGTACAAATGGAACCAAATGGACCCGTTAGGGTCCATTTGGTTCCATTTGTACACTCTCAGAGTTACAGACCCATAAGGGTCCATTTGGTGCCTAATCTATTATTTAGCTGGGGACCCCCTGGAACTCCCTCAAGTACCCCAAGGGGTCCCCGGACCCCACTTTGAGAACCAATGCTTTAGACAACCTTTGAAAATAGGGTTTTAAGAGGTGATGGTCCATGATATAATGTCCATAAACCAAAAACAAATGTTAACTGGCCCGGACGGTTGGCGTAATTGTCTGGGCATCTAGGCTGGTAATCCAGCCCGACAGCGTGCCGCGGGTTCGAGTCCCGTTTCCGACGGCGTTCGCAGCATGTCACTCCCCAGCTCTCTTCCCATTTCCTGTCAGCCTACTGTCCTATCAATAAAGGCATAAAAGCCCCCCCAAAAAAACAAACAAACGTTATAACGACGGTCTTCTTTAGTTACTTACACAACGCAGCCATCTCTTTGGGAAGGTCCGCCCCGAACCGCCCGAAGAGGCTGCTATTGGCCAGCAGGTCGAAGGGGGAGTGGCTCCGCATGGAGTTGAAGGCGAAGGGGTAGACGGCCGGCGGGAAGCCGGTCATGTGACCCACCTGCCGCTCCCGGTTGGTGGCCATGGCGTAGTGGACCCTGGCCGAGCCGGGGAAGTCGGCGGCGGCCAGGTAGAGCCTCTCCGTCTTGCCGCCGCCGCCGCTTCCTGTCCGCCGGTCGCTCAGCGGCCTGCCCCCCTCCTCGCTGAGGGCCTGGTCCCATTCGGCCCCCCGCAGCCACTGGCTTCCCTCCCGCAGCGCCTAGAGAGAGAGAGAGAGAGAGAGAGAGATTAGATTTTTTTTTTTTTGCACAATCAGTGTTGATTTTGTCGACTAAAACTATGACGAAAAATGTTGGTCGACTACCTTTTTACACTGACGAAAACTAAATAAAAACTAAATAAAAACTAAATAAAAACTAAATAAAAACTAAGCTACGATGACTAAAACTATGACTAACTAGATTGACAATTTCGTCAACAAATACAAACTAGACTAAAACGTCAGTGAGTGATCTAGTGGAGAAGAGATCCAGTAGAACTAAAAGACAAGTCATTTATATGGTTGCGCTCGGGTGTTGCGCTCTGAAAATAGCAGATCTACAAGCTCACAACGCGTCGCGCTGTGACGCGTTGTGAGCTTGTAGATCGGCTATTTTCAGCATGCAACCGAGTGTAAAATCAGCCATTGCGATGCCATCAAGGCACCGCCAACATACATTTTAGTCGACTAAATCAACTGTAGATTTAGTCGACAATAATCTTATGATATTTTGTCGACTGAAACTACACAAAAACAAAAACATTTCAGATGACTAAAATATGAATAAAACTAAATGGAATTGTATTCAAAAGACTATCAAACTGTACAAAATCAACACTAGTATGGAGTCCTTCATCTTGCATAATATTATTTGAGAGAGAGAGAGAGAGAGAGACACCATTATATGAGTGACTAAACCTGGACAGGTGACAGAGAGAGAGGGAGCATAAGCGTCAGACCTCCCAAAACAAACTGATACGACTACTTCTCAGCCTTTTAAGCCATTCAAACCGGAAAAGCACCTGGTGTAACCACTTTATCCACCGAGTGCAGCGCTACGAGCTTGTAGATCTGCTATTTTTAAATACCCTATGTATAATATAGAGGGCTAAAGTGGTTAATGCATGTGTTATGATATAGTAATTTATATCCGCAAAGTAACTAAAGTTTTCATACAATTGTACCGGAGGAAAAGTACAACATTTTCCTCAGAGGTATTGAACATTGGAAATACTCCAGTAAAGTAAAAGTACCTAAAAAAATCGAACTTAAGTACAGTACTCGACTAAATGTACTTAGTTACTTTACACCACTGCCCCCGATGAACCACGGCGAGTCGCTCGCCAAAAATAACTGATTAAAATAACTGATTTTCAACCCCCCAAAAAACGTATAAGAAATGGTATAGGATAAAGCTGTTCAAACACCATTTGCAAAATGCATACAACACATTTATTGTTCGTGAGAATGTCAGAGTCTAACACACTGTCAGGTCCTGCTGTTTCACATGAGTTGGATTTCCAGAGTTTTTAAATTGTCTGATGCCCTGCGGTGTTTAACCACTTAAACCCCTTGTTCGGAGTCCCTCAGGGCTTTATACTAGTGACTTTTCAGTTTTCACTCTGCATTAAAAGGCAGGGTAAGTGATATTTGTTTTGGGTCAAAAAGTTTTTTGTTAAAAGGTTAAAGCACTATATTGTGATAGTACTCATTGCTATAGAGTGTTTGTTCAGTAACAGGAGTCTCCATGTCTCTCCAGCTCTTTAATAAACAGAAAATGAATTCTCAGGTGGGTTGCAAATTGTCAACCAATCAGGAGAGAGTACCCACTTATCAGCTTCAGTGTTATAGTCTTCCAGTTCCAATTGTGTGTCTGCTCATTTATAAGTGTCATCACTTCCAATTTCACTTGTTTATCCTTGTATCCTGTATGAGTTCTCTCTCCTGATTGGATAAAATTGGTATCCCAACCTGAAAATGCATTTTCTGTTTATTAAAGAGATGGAGAGACAGTGAGACTCCTGTTACTGAACAAGCGCTCTATAGCAATGATTACTATCAGGATTTAACACTTATTTTAACAACGGAATATCACTTACATATCTTGGCTGAAAATAGCCGATCGACAAGCTATTTTCAGTGAAAGTTGTCCCTCAGTACATGGATCTATCCTGGGGTTTAAGTGGTTTAATAACTTAGCCATAACTCTGGTGATGTCACATCTATAGGGCTGCATGTTTAAACCCCCAAATCCCTTTATGAAATGTGAAAGACGCGGAGCAGAGCAGAGAGCCAAGAGGAGACTTAAAGAAACAGCTTGACACGACACTTTATTATAATACACACACGACACAGCGGTGCATGGAAACTGGAAAGTAAATAAAGTGTCAGTTGAGGAAAAAGTACTCAAATGTTTTACTTGAGTAAAACTATCAATACCGCAATGTAGAAATACTCTGTTACAAGTCAAAGGCCTGTGTTCAAAATTTTACTTAGAGTAAAAGTATAAAAGTATTGGCATCAAAATATACTTAAAGCACCACAAGTAAAAGTACTAAAATGCTTGAAAATAGCAGATCTACAAGCTCACAACGCGTCGTGATGCGACGCGCAATACTCCACTAAAGTAAGAATACCTCAAAATTTGACTTAAGTAAAGTTCTTGAGTAAATGTACTTAGTCACTTTACTGCTAAGTGTACACACAGTTACTATTTAAAGATCCAGATCCGCAGATCCAGTCCGGGTTTTCTTCTTAATAAAAATAGCAAAATCAACAGGAAGTTGACATTTTTATTGAAAAAACAAACAGTACTGAGTTCTGTGATGTTCTATATCATCTGTATCAGCTTTGTTTGTGATCGTTAACAGGCTAAAATAATGACTTTGAGAGCTGTTTCACCGTACAATGTAAGTCAATGAGGAGCATATTTTGAATGATCAATTTCTAATCAATGGAGCAATCATTTTTTAATTCTCGCCCACCTTTAGAGTTACATCATGGCAAGGTAACTACACAACCCAAACCTCTACCAACGTGGTCTTGCCCTTTGAGTCTATGAATGCATGAATACAGGCCTGTCTGTTACATTTTTATTGTGCATATATTGCTACTTTACTTTTACTTCTACTCCACTACACCTCAGAGGCAAACATTGTACTTTTACTCCACTAGAATTATTTGAAAACTTTAGTTACTAGTTACTTTGCAGATATCAATTATTACATTATAAAACACACATTAACCACTTTAGCCCTATTTTATACCTTGAAAATAGCCGATCTACAAGCTCACAACGCGACGCGTTGGGAGCTTGTAGATCGACTATTTTCAAACCTTTTAGTACGTTTACTTTTGTGTACTTTATGTACGTTTTGACACCAATGCTTTTGTACTTTTACTCAAGTAAATTCAGTACTTTTTCCACCCCTATGTATGACAGAGACGCAGAGCGGAGGGGGATAGCAGCAACACTTTTTTTCTTTGGTTTTTCTCCAAACAGTGCAATGATTTCAGGCACTGCCATATGATTTCAATCAGCACTAGTTGTATTATAAAAGGATCTCTGTGTTCCCTCTGCCAGCCTGACTTCTGCCTGACTGGGGGGGGGGACGGGGGGCAGGGGGGGCAGCCTGGGCCTGGCAGCCCCGCTACAACATGGGCACAATTAACCCCTCAGAGCCACACACACATAAAACGTACTAATTCCCGTGACCCACCCCACCCAAACACACACGCGCGCACGCACACAAACGCAAACGCGCACACGCAAACGCGCACACGCACAAACACACACGCACACGCACACGCACACACACACACACACACGCACACGCACACACACACACGCACACGATAAAGTTTTTTTTTCCCTGCCGCCTCTGCTAAACGACCAGGGAGAGAGCAAGACTTTCTTCTTTTCATTTTTTTTCTTTTTTTTCCTACCTCATAGTGTATAGGATCAGCCTTTCAGTTCTGGTCACTATTTAGGGGACGAAGCCCCTCCCCTTCCCTCATAAACCGCCTCCCTCTTTCTCTGTATCCGTGGTTCTCAAACTTTTTAATGTTTGGAGGGGGACCCCCGGTTTGGGCCACACGGACCCCCATATCGCTGAGAGTGTACAAGGCGGGTCCATATCGTTCTGTTACTAAACTCTCAGATTACAGACCTGTAAGGGGTCCATTTGGTTCCTAACTATCGATAATGTATCTGGGGACCCCCTGGAACCTTCAAGGACCCCTCTGGGGACCTACAAGGACCCCTGGGGGTCCCAGTACCCCACTTTGAGAACCACTGTTCTAATATTGTCTGTCTGAGACGTGAGACTCTATAGTGATGTCATGAGTAGGCGGAGTCTAAAGCTCGATTTATACTTCCTTGCATGACGGTGTCAAAATGTAAGGAACAATAGACAACGTTCAACCACTAGATGTCTCCCTTTTACAACAACCTCTGTTGTATAAGGTCCCCCCCCCCCCATAACGACTGTAAGGCAGCAATCACGTGGTTTGCAACATAGTAACGCGATGGCTGCCTTCCAAGAATATAGTAAGGGGGGAAAAATACCCTATACCCAATTACAAACACTTTCATAATGTTGGCTGCAGCGTTGATTTCGTCGACTAAAACTATGACGAAAAATGTCACTGACGAAAACGAAATAAAAACTAAGCTATGATGACTAAGACTGAGACTAAATATAATTGACAATTTTGTCAACATATCAAAAAAAAGTAGACTAAAATGTTAGTGAGAGACTAGTGGAGAGGAGATTCAGTAGAACTAAAAGACAAGTGAATTTATGTTTGGTTGCACTCGGGTGTTGCGCTCTGAAAATAGCAGATCTACAAGCTCACAACGCGTCGCAGCGCATTGTGAGCTTGTAGATCGGCTATTTTCAGCATGCAACCAAGTGTAAAATCAGTCTTTACGACGCCATCAAGGCACCGCCACAATATATTTTAGTCGACTATAATCTTATGATATTTAGTCTAACTAAAACTAGACAAAAACTAAAACATATCAGACTAAAATATGACTAAAACTAAATGGAATTTTATACAAAAGATTATGACTAAAACTAAATAAAAATGTGCTGTCAAAGTCAACACTGGTTGGCTGTCAGGTTAACTAACGTAGTTTGATGCGAAATATTCGAAGATGCATTTTCAGATCGTTTACTTATCGTGCTCCAGATGTGAATACTTTAACTGTGGCCCGGACTGCTGGCATAGCGGTCTGGGCACCTAAGTAGCCTGACAGCGCATCGCAGGCTTGATCTTTGCTGCACGTCTCTCCCCATCTCTCTCTCCCCGTTTCCTGTCTCTACTGTAAAACTATAAATAAATGCCAAAAAGCCCCCAAAAAACATCTTTAAAAGAAATAATACTTTAACTGTCAGATGGAACTGCATGTGGTCAAAACTGTACAGCAATGGTTTTCAACTTGTGGTCCTTGAGGGGCGTTCCAGGGGGTCCCCCGCAAATTCGGGGAACAATTTAAACAGTTAAAGCCCCCATTATTATTCTATTGAAAATGTTGACAGATGTTGACAAACATTGACAAATCTTCTCTTAAGGGGGTCCAAGTCTTTCCGAATGGGGGTCTGTGGAAAATAATGTACCGATGTGGGGGTCCTGGACATGACAGGGACCACTAGCTGTATAGCACAGCTAAAAGAATGTCCTGTTGTTTTGTCCTGTACGCAGCGTCGTGTCTCTGTCCAACCAGTGTGGATTTTGACAGCACACTTTGATTTAGTTTTAGTCATAGTCTTTTGAATAACATTCCATTTAGTTTTAGTCATATTTTAGTCACCTGAGATGTTTTAGTTTTTGTCTAGTTTTAGTCGACTAAATATCCTAAGATTATAGTCGACTAAATAAATCTACAGTTGATTTAGTCGACTAAAATGTATTCTGGCGGTGCCTTGATGGCGTCGTAATGGCTGATTTTATACTTGGTTGCATGCTGACAATAGCCGATCTACAAGCTCACAGCGCATCGCAGTGCGACGCGTTGTGAGCTTGTAGATGTGAGCTTGTGAGCTTGTAGATCTATTTTCAGAGCGCAACACCCCGAGCGCCACCAAACATAAAATGACTTGTCTTTTAGTTCTACTGGATCTCTTCTCAACTAGACCCTCACTGACATTTTAGTCTAGTTTTTAGTTGTTTAGTTTAATTGTCACTATATTTAGTCTTAGTTTTAGTCATCATAGCTTAGTTTTTATTTAGTTTTCACGGTGTCCAACACCGTTACTTTTCAGGATTCAAATTCAAAAATATCAAAAGTAGCAGATCTGCTACTTTTGATACTTTTGTGTGACGCTGTATATGATCAAGATGTCCTTATAAAAAAACATTTTTTTCCTATTGATTAGACACCCCAATGGAGACTTGAATTTATGGATATTTATTAGTTTTTGTCTCATTCCTAAGCCAATAATTTGATGACCAGCGGACCGGTAGGCAGCGGTTCCGGTAGGAGACACAAAGGAGACTCTTTGTGTCTCCTACCAGTCCGCTGGTCATCAAATTATTGACTTAGGAATGAGACAAAAACAAAAAAATATCCATAAATTCAAGTTTCCATGGGGTGACTAATCCATAGAAAAAGATTAGCTGTACACAGACAGAATGACGGACACACACACACACACACACACACACACACACACACACACACACACACACACACACACACACACACACACACACACACACACACACACACACACACACACACACACACACACACGGTGCAAAACATACTCTCGCCAAGCCTTTCGGCCTGGTGGAGACAAAATGTCATTTTGTGGGTGAACTATCCCTTTAAGACCTGGGAGCTCACCAGTGCAACCACAGTCTCATACCGTTGGCCACTGAGCAGCTTCCACTGGAGCGGTTGGGGGTTCAGTGCCTTGCTCAAGGGCACTTTTGTTCAGCAGTGTTGGGGGAGGAGGGGTGAGTGAGTGAGTGGCCATTCACTTCCCCAACACAGATTTGTCTTTGCCCGGTCCAATGGCAATCAAACCGGGATGCTTCCGGCAACAAGTATATATACGCTCCTCTAACCTTTACGCGTTCTTTTACGAAAAAACACAAAAAAGTTAAAATATGGAGAGTTTTCTGCCCGACAACAACGATATAGGAAACAAAGGACAGGGGTTTACACACACCATGTGAGGCTCACACAGATCGCATGTCAACGACTTCTCTCTCCCCCGTGTTAAGGCTTTCACTTTGCTATAAATATTGTCTCCACACACATACTCAGACACACACACACACACTCACTCAGACACACACGGACACGGACACAAAGACACACACGGACACACACACCTGCACATGCACTCGCTCACCCTGCGCCCCTACACTTTTTTTCACATTACCTGCGAGCGTCCGTGCCGTCACCGAACCGGCCAATTACAGCCCTACGCCAACGGGCTGCCCCAGACCACCGCTAATTTAGGATAAACTCTTCCACATGTGGGGGGGGGGGGGGGGGCACCCCCCCCACTGGCCACAGCAGCCAGTTTAACACACACACACACACACACACACACACACACACATACACACACACACACACACACACACACACACACACACACACACACACAGCCAAGTAGATACTTAAAACTGGAGAACCTGTTAACTTCTGGTCTCCAGATTTTGGTCTTTGTTTTGGCCGTACAGACGGTTTCTTTTCCTGCCATTAATGAGCTTTTCGCTGAATGAATAAAAATCACGCAAATGATGTCTTTAGGCATCATTTGATCCTCTGATGTCGGGGCGACCACATCATCCCGCGGTCTGGCCCGGGATCGAACCGATTTCTCAAGCTACGTGTCCCGAGTTTGGACAAATACCTCTAAAACACCAACATGTCCCGGGTTTTCAACCTTCACTACAAGATTGTCCCGGTTTTTGCCAGAATAAAAACAATAATAGTTGTTTTCAGTGGTTGCATAGACCAGTGGTTCTCAATCTTTTTCATGTCAAGGACCCCCAAAATGATATGTATTTGGTTGCGGACCCCCATCTCAAATATTTTGTTCCAGGGACCCCAGAAGCAAAGATTTGACCAACAAATGTTCGCTTAAAAAAAAAATATATATATTCAAAGATTTGCACAAATGTTCACGATTTTTTTCAAAAATAGCAGATATACAAGCTATTTTTGAATAGCCAAAGGTCAAAATTATTGTGATAATATATTAACACATTTTGCTGGGTACCCCCTGGAACCCCCTCAAGTACCCCTGGGGGTCCCCGGACGAATCCATAGAAAAAAATGATTTTTTTTGGGGGTGAACTATCCCTTTAACACCCTATGGTGCGTACACATGTGCGCGTGCATGAATGGGCGTGCGCGTGCACCACGAATGTGAGCGTTGATTTAAGGGTCCCTGGTTTGAGGGGCTGAATATTACGGTCACCCTATGACATCGATGACATTCCTGATGATGTCACATGATATCGATGATATCGAAGGAACACAGAATTTACAAAGTAAAATCATGAGTGTTAAAAATGGCCAGGAAATGGAAAACCAGTGGTATACTGCTGGCCACGCACACACGCACGCCCACACGCACATGCACGCACACGCGCGCGCACATGCACACACAGCCTACACAATGAAATCCTCAGCGTTAAT